>NC_060138.1:186528694-186834528 GCF_021461385.2 Schistocerca piceifrons
TCTTCTCTGTCAAATAATGTTGGGTACAGGAATTTTTAGACTCTTTCTACTTATGAAATAAGTAGACATACAAACTTTACTTTTTGTCAACTAACAATGTATTTGACCTTCATACTCAATAAAAAATTCACTTTCCACATGAATATGTAACTTCCTGCAAGTCTCTCAAACAGTCACACATTAGAAACAAAGTTGGGTTGGATACCATGACCTTTATTAACATGAATCATGAAATGAGTATTGCCTCTAACAAGGTTGCATCAAGAGTCTACAGGAGTACTTTTCCAACTGTTCTTGTTTTAATAACAATAGTCAATGCCACAATAAGCATAGAGCTGCATATAAACTCCATGGTTCTTCGTTACACTCTCTCTAAAACATGTATGGATTGCCCGACAGGTACTTGTTGGTGCCGTCCGACTGCCACATCTACATTCTTCCCACGACTGATTTTAAACCTGCACACACAAACATGCAGTAGATAGGAGTCTACCATCCCACACTCATATCCAGACTATCATGTGTTCGAGATGGTAGAAGGGTGAGTGGTTCTATAATTTACACAGAAATTCTCAAATCACTACAACTCTAATGATAGCTTAATCTGTCTCCTTCACAGAATCTCAATTTTTTTTGACAAAGATATGACAACAATATACTAGACTGTCTGTCTGAGAACAGCCCATAACAACAGCTCAGTTTGTCATCTTAAAAGGTGTCTTTACTGAGAAGGCAACATATGATCTCACAAACTCAATTTGAGTAGAACTAAACAGTGAAAATTGCTCTGATGGCATTCTCTGTTGTGTTGTCATGGCCTTTGATTGTGTAAATCATAATATTTGCTAGGGAATCCAAAATTATATGACATTTAAAGATCTTCCCTTTGCATGTATGGAATCATAATTTCGCAATAGAAAACAGAGGGTCACATTAGCAAATGAAACTACAGGAATGAGATAAAAAAATGGAAAACACTAAATGAAATAATGACAATATTATGAAATAACAGATTGCTATTAACCACATAAAGGAGATGTTGAGTCACAGATAGGCACAACCAAAAGATTGCTACACATTTGAGCTTTCAACAGAAAGGACTTCTTCTAAAGTAGAAAACATACACACACACACCTGTTGCCAGACGTTGGTCATGTGTGTGTGAGTTGTGTTTGCATTAATGTGTGTTTGTGTGAGTGGGTGGATGTTTTTCCTACAATAGAAGAATGCCTTTTGGCCAAAAGCTCAAATATACAGCACCCTTTTGGTTGTTCCTGTCTGTGTCTCAACATCTTCTCTATGTGGTGAGTAGCAATATATCCTTTTCACAGTGTTGTCAAAATAAGATTAACTTCAAAGTGTAGAAATGTTAAATATGGTGTGCTCCAAGGTTTGGTGCTAGGACCAGTCTAGTTCTTGGTCTCTATATATGATCTATCTGGGACATTGGAAGACTCTTCAAAAATTGTTTGCTGATGACACAAGGATGTTGACAAAGGGCCCAAACACATCCATATAAGATACAGGCAGGAGAATAAAAGAAAAAGCCTATAACTTGATCAGAACAACAGCTTATTCCTTAATGTTATCATGCATTCCTTAATGTTATCATGCAATCCAAAACAAATCAAAATTACTTAAAGCTACCAGAGGTAGAGATCATTGGGTATATGCTGCGTGAGGCTACATGTGTTAAATTCTTGGACATGCAGATGGACAATAAAGTGGCTCTAGCATGTGGATAAGTTAACCAAAAATCTCAGTTCTGCCTGCTTTGCACTCTGAAATCTCTCTCACTGTGTTGACTTGAGACAGGGTTGTTAGTATACTCCACATGCTTCTCTCAGATCTGTCCTAAGGCATAATCTTCAGGGGCACTGGAGCTATTTCTTTCTAGAGAGATATACAATGAGAGTATTGCATTAAGCGATAATGTAAATTATTAAGTTCAACCAACACTGTTTCATTTCCAAATGGTTTCTTTACGTGATATGAAATGAACAGTAACAGTAACAGAAGAAATTAGAAAGACTTCTTTAGAAAAAAATCAGTGCCGTTTAAAAAATACCCTGAAATATTACTTTACATTTTTCCTTTTATTGCAACACTTCCTCTAACAGAAAATGTTTATCAAATAAACAAACAAAGATTTACTGTTCTATTTTCTGCGTGCCAGTCTCTGCACATAGCACATTAAAACGCACTCATTCAATATGCTAGTTTTAATGCACTGGCATCATCAATATAAAGTGTTGGAAATGGTTCTGGCATTTCATCTAATACACTTAGTATGTGACTCAACCAAATTAATTCTTTGACTCACTATATAGTGGAATTGCTGAGTGGCAGATAGGCACAACAAAAAGACTCCCACAAATAAAACTTTCAGCCAGTAAGGCCTTTGTCAAGAATAGATGATAGATAGACACACACACACACACACACACACACACACACACACACACACACCACACACGCACACACGCGCGCACACACACACACACACACACACACACACACACACACACACACACACACACACACATCTTACACACAGGACTGCAATCTTGGACAACTGTGTGGCTACTGTCTGCAACTTAACATCTCAATTATATTGTGAGTAGCAACTTTCCTTTTCATAATATTGTTACATTCCATCCTGAATTTTCCATTGTTTAATTCTTTGACTCCTTCATTTGCTGAAATAACATCTGCTTCAGTTGTAGGTGTACCCACTGCCTTCTGCAACTGAGTTGCCCATGGTGCTGGTTGTTGAACACTTTGTGCACTTGTCCCCAGCGAAATCATCATCACTGTCACTTCTCAAATTTCTTGCTCTATCATAAATAATGCCACTATTTAGCATGCCATGCAGATGCCAGGATATGTGTTTCACCCAGTTCCAGTCCCCAGCAGTTGGTTTTCCCATGCTTGAGCAGCTTTATTCACCAGAAGAGTTATGTCTGAATGAATTGCTGTTGAAAGATATAGAGGACATCCGAATACCTCACGAGAGGTGATAGAAGATAAAATTGTTTCATTTTGAGCTCTCTCTTCACATTCAACTGTAGTTGATATCATATTGGAATGCTTTACAATATTTGTTTCCTGTATTTTTCTTGACTTATCATAATCATTCCAACTATGTTTTGCTTTGTTTTATAGTAAGGGTACCTGTTGCTGTCTCAAATTCATGTTGTAAAGTGTTCCTTGTTACTGCCAGCAATTAGTCCATTTAAACATAAATTGTTACATAGAGGCTATTTTCATTGCATCTGTGATAAAACAAATAAAGATCTTCAACATTGTCTTGAAAGATAAGTGTATTCGTGACTTTCCTAAAACGCTTGTTCCAGCGGCATGATGCTTGCTTGAATCCATAGAGACTCCTGTTTAAGAGACACGCTTGATCTGTTATTATTTCCATAATATTCTGGTTGTTTCATATACACTTTTTCTTCAAGTATTTCATTCAAAGAGGCTGTCTTCAAATCAGTTGTTTTACCAGCTTCTTCTTTGAAGCAGCTGCCACTAGGAAAGTTTGAATGGTGTCATAACATGCAACAGGACTAAATACATCTCCATAATCAATTTCTGCTTTCTGAATATCCCTTAACCAATCAATTGGGCTTTGAAGCAAGTAATTCCATCACCTGAAACTTTTCAGTGAATAACCCAGTGATTCTACAATAGGTGGGTGGTTTGAAACGATCTCAGAATCACCATGAGAAGTCATCGCTAGTGCAACAATTTGTTCACGTGATGTTCATTGGACTATTGTCTGTAAACAAATGCCATGTCAGTTCTCTTGGAAGAGAGCTGTCGCAGTGATGTGGCTCTGTTGTTGTTATCACATAGTGATTTGCAAAGATGGAAAAAAATCAAGATTCGAGCAGTGATTAAGTACTTCATGAAGAAAGGTATGAATGCAAAGGACATTCATGCTGATTTCCAGAATACATTGGGGGACTCCACTTCTTCATATTCAACTGTTACCAAGTGAACAAATGAATTTAAATTTGGTCGAGAGAGCTTAGATGATGATCTGGTCAGCCAAGATGTGTCACTACTCCAGGAAACATCGCTAAAGTGCACAAAATGGTCATGGAGGATCACCGATTGAAAGTGCATGAAATTGCTTTTGTTTGCCAGATGTCATCTGAAAGGATATTTCACATTTTAACTGAAGAATTAGAAATGAAAAAATTATCTGCAAGATGGGTGCCGCGACTCTTGATGCTGGATCAAAAATGCATGCCAATGGACACATCGGAACAATGTTTGGGCCATTTTATGAAAAACGATCAAGATTATTTGCACCAGTTTGTGACCACAGATGGTGTACTACTATATCCCAGCGACAATACAACAGTCAAAGCAGTGGAAACATGCTAATTCTCTGCCACCAAACAAAGCAAAGACAATTCCTTCGGCAGGGAAGGTCATGGCATTAATGTTCTGGGATGCGATGGGGATTCTGTTTGTAGATTATCTCCCCACTGCCCAAACAATTACTGAAGAATGCTATGTGTACCTCCTGGACAAATTGCAACAAAAGATGTGCAAAAGAAGACCAGGTTTAGCAAGGAAGGAAGTCATCTTCCATCAAGAAAATGTGCGCCTGCACACAAATGCCTTGGCTACGGCAAAATTACATGAACTAATGTATGAATTGTTGCCACATGCATTATTCATCTGATATGGCACTGTCAGACTTCCATCTCTTTCCAAAACTGAAAATTTTTTGTGGGGGACGAAGATTCACTTCAAACCAATAATTGATATCTGGAGTTGACAACTATTTTGCAAGCCTGGATGAAACTCATTTTTGAGATGGGATCAAGGCACTGGAACATCAATGGACCAAGTGCATTAATCTACAAGGAGACTACATTGATAAATTGAAAAAAATGTTTCAGTGATGTAAGTACTTTTTTTCTTTCCTGTTCCAAGAACTTTTCAAACCACCCTCGTACTTTGGAATTCGTAGAACGTCCAGCCAACATCCATATATTGCCTCTCTTAAGTAATTCAGTTTCTTCATTAATAGCTTGCATCCATTTTTCCTTCTTTTTAACTGCAGTTCTTCAGAAAAACAGTTTGTATCTTCATGCTCATTAGTGCCTTTTTGTTAGCATGAAGAATTCACACTTTCTATTCAGGTTGGGTTTTCTTTGTTTTCTGTTCTCCAGTTTATCATCTTCAGAAAATTCAAAATGCTCTTTTTTCAAGAATTCTGTTGATTCTATGTTACCATCACTTGATACTTGACTTCCTCCAGAATCAAGTGTGTTAAATTTTTGTTCACTTGGACTTCCTCTGGAAGCAGGCTACCAAGAAATATCAAATTTAATATGATAGTCATAAAAACTATAAACCACTTTTGGCTTAAATTTTATATTATGACTGAAGACCACTGTCCTTTTTGCAAGGCATCCAGACTATAAATTCATCCTTATCTTTGACATACGCAACAAGTTACCCAGGAATATTCTTGTCAGTAATATTTGTTTATATGAACATAGCAGCCTGTGCCAAAAATTCTGAGGTGATCAAATTTGCCTACAGGATGATTGTACAACAGCTCAAATAGAATTGAACATCTTCTAATAAGATTTAAGATGTAGACTAGTGGCTTGCAAGCTTCTGCCAATAATCCTCTAGCTAATTTACTTGTGTTCAGCATCAGACATTTACAGCATCAACAAGTGTTCTCTTTTCACCTTAAGCCATACCATTCTGTTCAGGTGTGTAGGGTGGAGGAATCAGTAAGTCTTTTCCTTTATCTATAAACAATTCTGTAACTCTTCTGTTATTAAATTTTTTGGCTCCATCACATCTAAATTATTTAGTTTGTGCTTCATTTACAAAATTGTTCAAGCACCTTACACACTTCATTTTTGTGTTTCGGAAAGAAAATTTGATGAAATTTAGTAAATCTGTCTGTACATATTATTGGACACCTCCAAATGATACTGTGCTCATTGGTCCATTGACATCTGCTTGGATTAATTCAGTAGTAACCGTGGAGCTGTTTACTTATTCTTTGAATGGTATTCAGAGGATGTTAGTAAGTGCACTTGATTACACTTTTCTGATATGATAGCATGCATATTCACCAAATACAGCCAATTTTCCAAATAGCTTGTCATGACACCACTGCTGCTGGCTTTTTTCTGAATCCTAACACTTTTATAGTCAAATGCTATATTGTATCCATTACATCCAGCTGGAATGGAAGAGAACAAATGATCACTTGCATCAGGCACATTTAAAATATTATCCATTCTAGCACTGTTCCATTCATTGCTTCATCTGATTTTGGTGTAAACTGTTCCTTGACCAAATGTGCGCATATTAATTAATAACTTGTTTTGCAAATGAAACAACTTCAGGAACATCAAATTCACTGCACAAAACAAAGGCCTGTCTATTCCAAGTGATATGATTTGTAGCTCAACAATCATAATACCATTTATTTGTGTCAGTGCAGTACCCAATAGATGCACACATGGCCCATGAAGTAAAAACAGCATTTCCATTCACATTATCCTCTTGCCATATGTATGTTGCAGTCCCAAGTGTTCTGTTGGCACTACACTGCCCTGCGACCTACTTGTTTACATGTATTACATGGAAAATTTTCCTTTGTTTGCTCTTTTGACATCTTCATATGACTATTACTATTTTTCTTTTTTCATACATTAGAAAAAACAAATGCAGTTGCTTCCATTGTGTTCTATTCACACACTTCAATGGCCCAAAGTTTTTCAATAAGTAAATTCAAATTATTGTTTTCCGCTGACATTATGTCCCAGAGATCTTCAGCATTATTGTATATTAGCACATGTTCAGCAACTGGTTTGCTTAATGCACTTCCTATCAGAGTTATTGCTTTTTTTATCATGCTTTTATCATTCTGCATACACTACCTTTTGTTCACTGTCACTTCTCATGGCAATACCACACACTCGTCCCTTGCGTTAATAATGTCTTCAAGTTTGTGTGAACTAAGCACCATATGGATGTGTCATTTCCATTTTTCTCAGTCTTCAGGTCCTTCCAGTTTATCAGTATTTGTTTTACTGGCGATTGGTAGCCATGTTCATATGGAAGGTTCCCATTTTCATGCAAGTTGTTTCAACAAAATATTTCTTCTATCAGCACACACTGGAATGAGTCAGTCTTCTTCTAAAACTGTGCTTAGTTCGTTTTGATGTGGTCAGGGCCAATAATCTGTTGTAAATTATCAAGTTTGATCAACACAATTTAATTTACAAAGATATAAGATGAAACTATTTAGTAACGGGGGGGGGGGGGGGGGGGGGGGGATTAAAAAGGGTTTTTATAAAAAAAATTGAGGATATCTCAAAAATGCCATTGAATGGTACTTTACAGAGAAACCTCAAACATTTTTCCTTTTATTATAACATTTGATAACCAAGCATCTTGCAGAAGTAACTTCAGTGGCTTGGGGATTTTTATGCACAAATGAGAATACTTATACTCACTAATCATATTTGTGATTAATAACAAGAGTGAAGAGTGAATATAGGATCAATTGAGTAATTCACGACCACATACTAGAAATAGAAGTAAATTCCATGTAATCATTCCATGACATCATTTCTTCCAATTCCTCTATTAAAAGACACCACAAAAATCAATAAGTCATGGATTGTCATATGGCATCGATGGCCGGGAGTCCCTACCTGGGGAAGCTCAGCTGCTGAATTGCAAATCTTTTCAGTTTTCATTTGACAGCACATTGGGTGACTTACATGTCGATTATGATGGAATGATGATGAGGACAACACACCTAGTCCCTGAGCACAAAAAATATCTGACCAGCGGGGAATCGAATCCAGGCCCGCTTCATGTCAGTCAGATGTGCTGACTCTTTGCTAAGGAGGTAGACATTAGGTAACTGAAAAACATTGACTCTTCTTACTATGAAACTGTTTCAGTAAAAATTATAAAACACTGTGCTGATGTGACAGCACTCATGTTGAGTTACCATTGTAATCAGTAAATAAGTCAAGGTGTATTACAATATTAAGCCACTCTTTTGACCATAACATTTTAACAACTGCATAGTTTCACAATCATATAGGTCCCTTCACAGAGAAAGGCGTGTATAATATCACAATCTGTTTTAGTAGAAATAAGCAGGAAAAATTACCCTCTCAGTGTGTTCTGTGACACTGCCAAAGTCTTCCACTGTAGATGCTATAAAATTCTACTTGGGAAACTACAATGTTATGGAGTTAATGCATTCTCCTTTTCATGGATGGAACTATCTCAATAGGAAATGGAGGGTCACATTATTAAACAATACCATAGGAATAAAAGAGTTTGCCCAAATCCTATGTCTGGCCCACATAGATGACACATCAAAGCCATTGGAGGACTCATGATCAAAAACTGTAATTTTTACTTCTGATACAAGAATAATGCCAATTTATGAGAATATTTAGACTCATGGAAGCAAACCCTAGTTAACACTAATGTTCCTGTTTCACAGCTTTTAACATTTGCAGTATATAGACAGCATATTGAATATAAAGACAGCATACTGGGTTCTACTGAATCAGTGAAGTCACATAAACAATTTTTATGAGGAAGTGGCATAAAGAGCAGATGGTATCTGAACATAACCTGATCAATTCTTTGTTGAATAGTTTCTCCAGTGATCTTGTTAATTGTATCCACCAATATTTTCTATAATTAATTTCTGCATATGGTATTTGGGAGTACTGCAATCTTTGATACAATTTCCACTTCTTTTACACCCAAGTCCCATACCTTTTACTATGACTGTAGGCCATCTGTCACTGCTGAGAATTTGATTTATGTACCTTAGAGGAAACAAAAATTCAGAAAGTTAATTAAGCCTATATGAATGCATTAAGTCTATATGAATGCATAACTTGTCAGAGAAACTCATATCCATGTGCTGTCATCTAAGAACATTAAAATCTACTGAATCAAAAGAACAATACTGCAGGCATACTATGCATAGATCCATTCTTTGCTCCAATATGAGATCATTTTCTGGGGCCACTCAACTCAGCATAAAATGTTTTTATCATGCAAAAAAAGCTCTAAGAATAATTTGTGGCCTTAAAAAGATGGAGTCCTGTAAATTTCATGTTACTGGGCTTGTTATCCTGAATGTTCCATGCTTATTCCTTTATGAAACTAGTTTGTTCACAGGGGACTACCTTATGAAAACAGGCAAATTACTACAGAACAAAAATGTGCACATATTTTGTACCAGATGAAAATCAAACATACACCAAACATATTCCAGAACAACACCCTATCAGACAAGCATTATTAGGAATCATACACAACAAGATACCAGAGGAAATAAATATTGCTAGTTATCCAATATTTAAAATTAACCTGAAGGTATTTCTAATAAAGCACTGTTACTATTCTGTGAAAGAATGTCTGTATATCCAAAATAAGTGTTATTTTAAAAATTAGATTATAAGAATAGGTTCCTATTTTTAATTTGCCTACATTTTATTGATACTGTGTATTACCATATCCTTCTTTTAACCTGTCCCTAGACAGTTACTGATAAATGTAGATTATATGACTATCAACCTATATACTTTCACTTCTATTTAGCTGATTAAATATAATGGTATCATCATTTTGACCAGCACATTATCAGTTGTATGATTTGTGCCGTATCATAAATCTGGACCAATAAAAAATCAAATTATATTTATAATCCATGTAAAGGACACTTTGAGTTGCAGACTTGCACATTGAAGAAGACTGCTAAAACATTAAAGCTCTCAGAATAAGTTCTCCTTCTGCAATAGAAAAACATACACACATTCACAAGACTCACAAATAAAATAGAAATGAACATATGGCATCGTTGCCGGGGAGGCCCCTATCTGGGAAAGCTCGGGTGCAAAGTGCAAGTCTTATTTCAGTCGATGCCACATTGGGTGACTTGCGTGCCAGTGATGAGGATGAAATGATGATGAGGACAACACCACACTCAGTCCCCAAGTGGACAAAGTCTCCAATCCGGCCGGAAATCGAACCCGGGCCTGCTTGCATGGGAGGCAAGCACATTATCACCCAGTTAAGTAGGTGAACACTCTCACACACATGGCCACTGTCTCAGGGCACTAGAACCCAAATGCAACTTTTTCTGACAGAGTGGCAACCACGGATGGGTCGTGGAGGTAAGGAGGAGGCGTGAGGAATAGAGGAGGGATAGAAGCTGTTCTGGGGTGTGGGGAAGAATAGAAATAGAGAGGGAGAAAGGACTTGTAGATGCACTGGCAGGATAGACATTGTAGTACTGGAGTAGGAGCAGGGAGGAGACAGGTATATAGGAGATGGGAACTAGCAAAGGAACTAGCCAGGGGTACTGCAGGAACAAAGGATATGTTGTACAGACAGTTCCCACCTACACAATCCAGAAAATTTTGTGTTGGTAGGAAGAATTCAGTTGGTATGGGCTGTGAAACAGTAATCAAAGTGAACCACATCTTGTTGGGCAGCATTTTCAGCAACTGGGAGGCCCAGCGGTCTCTTGGCCACAGTTTGGTGGTGGCTATTCATATTGACAGATAGCTTGTTAATTGCCATGTTCACATAGAAAGCAGCACAGAGGTTGCCACTTAGTTGATAAATCACACGGCTACTTTCACAGGTGATCCTGCCTTTGGCAGGGTTGGAGATGTCTATGACAGGATGAGTTAGGTGGTAGTGGGAGAGGTAGCTTGTCACTACAGATGCTATGACCATTGGTGGCTAGGCTGTATGGAAGAGACTTCTTGGTATGGAATGAGTGACAGCTGTCAAAGTGGAGGTATTGCTATTGGTTGGTAGGTTTGATGTGGACAAAGGTATTTATGTAGCCATCCTTGAGATAAAGGCCAACATCAAAGAACTTGGCTTGTGTTGAGGAGGACCACTTGAGGCAAATGGGGGGAGAGGATGTTCAGGTTCTGGAGGAATATGACCAGGGTGCCCTTGTCCTCAGTCCAGATCAAAGATGTCATCATTGAATCTGACCCAGGTTAAGGGTTCCAGATTCTGGGTGCTTAGGAAGGATTCCTCAGATGGCCTATAAAAAAGTTGGCATAGGATGGGGCCATGTGGATAGGTGATGCCTTCAAGGAGATGTAGTAGTGTGTGAGGATATAGTTGGTAATGGTGACCGGGAAGATGTAGTAGATTTTGTGTCAGTTGGGCATTGAGAAAAGGTAGTGTTCAACAGTGGCAAGGCCTTGGGCACTGGGGATGTTAGTTTATAGGGAGGTAGCATTGATAATGATGAACAGGGCACCAGAAGATAAAGGAACAGGAAATGTGGAGAGTTGGTGGAGAGGTAATTGTTGGTGTCTTTTATATAGGAGAGTAGGTTACAGATAATAGTCTGAAGGTGTTTCCCCGTGAGAGCAGAGATTCTCTCTGTGGGGACACAGCAGCCAGCCATGATGGGACATCATAGACAGTTGCGTTTGTGAATCTCAGGAAGAATGCAGGAGGAGGAATACAGGAAGTGATGGGTGTGAAGAGAAAGAGGATAGACACAAGACTGATGCTGGTCTGTTTAGGTTCTGTATTCTGTGGGGTGGTGGGGGAGAGTTTCTGAGGGTGTGGTGAATGTAGTAGGTCATCAAGACAAGGTTTGGTGGCTATGAAGGGGAGGCTTTTGTAACCACTCTGACATAAACCTTCGACATGCCCTGTCTCCAATCTACCTATCTCCTCACTGCTCCCACTCCAGTACTTCAATGTCTATCCTGACAATGCATGTACAAGCCCTTTCTCCTTCTCTACTTCTCTCTCTTTGCCTCTACCCATAACCCCTTCCACAGCTTCCCAATGCTGCATTTAGTGCCCTATCCTTTCCACCAAGTCCCTGCACATTCTACCAGGTAACACTAACATCTTCCCCTACCCATACCCTATTATCGGTCCTTCCCCCTGCCTCATGCCTCCTCCTTACCCCCATGACCCATCCCTGATCACTGCTCTGTCAGACACAGTAAGGTTGTAGCACCCTGAGTCAGTGACCATGTGTCTGTGAGTTGTGCTTGTGAGAATAGGTGTGTGTTTTCTACTGCAGAAGAAAGACCTTGTCTGAAATCTTTAATATCTTAGCAGTATGCTTCACCGTGCCTATCTGTGACTTAATGCTTCCTGTGTATGGTGAGTAGCAACCTACACTTTCAATAGTGTTCTAATTCTTTCCTGGACATTCTATTGTTATATTTTTAATCCAAGTTTTGTGCACTGAATATCTTCCTTTACTGATGGCCCTCCATTGTCACCCATTCAATTATGCTGTGTGGAGGGTTTGTGGGGGAGGCAGTGATTATAAATTTCTGGAATATCTGTGTAATCCCAATTTGGTATGAATGTCTCCCAACAGTACATCTACACATCTACATCTACAGTTATACTCCACAAGCCACCCAACGGCTTGTGGCGGGGGGCACTTCACGTGCTACTGTCATTACCTCCCTTTCCTGTTCCAGTTGCGTATGGTTCGCAGGAAGAATGACTGCCAGAAAGCCTCCGTGCGCACTCGAATCTCTCTAATTTTACATTCGTGATCTCCTCGGGAGGTATAAGTAGGGGGAAGCAATATATTCGATGCCTCATCCAGAAATGCACCCTCTCAAAACCTGGAGAGCAAGCTACACCGCGATGCAGAGCGCCTCTCTTGCAGAGTCTGCCACTTGAGTTTGCTTAACATCTCCGTAACTCTATCACGCTTACCAAATAACCCTGTGACGAAACGCGCCACTCTTCTTTGGATCTTTTCTATCTCCTCTGTCAACCCAACCTGGTACGAATCTCACACTGATGAGCAATACTCAAGTATAGGTCAAATGAGTGGTTTGTAAGCCACCTCCTTTGTTGACAGACTACATTTTCTAAGGACTCTCCCAATTAATCTCAACCTCAAGATTAGTCTCCAGTCCAATAATTTATTAGTAACTGCTTTCACACAGAATCTACAAACTAATGACACAAAAATGAAATTAATAATGATTTGTGCTGTGCCTTTGTTGGGAAACTCACAAGTAAATAAGTAAATTAAATGTAGAAAGAGGAAGTTTCATTTTCATCTTTTCTGTGGGATACTCCTTGAAGTTAATACTGAGTCACCTTATGCAATTATATCAATATTTTTCTTGTAAATAGAAGTTAATACAGTCTCAAGTTTGCTCACAGATATGCTGAATTTTGAGCTGGTGGATTTTTATGTATGGCTATCACAATAAAATCTCCTTACATAAAAAACATCACTGTACAGTAATACAACACTCATCCAATGCACAATTTTGAAACATCAAAACACCATTTCATGCGAAATAGCTGGAAAAGAAATAGAGCTATGAGTATTTTCACAGTGAAGGCACATTACATTTTCTCTTTGGAGATGATGGTTTTGTGTATTCCCTGATGTTCTCACTAAATGTCTGCAATTCTCTTCCATCTGGTTACTCTGTAACCATTGAATTAATTTCTTTTATTCCATATACCTCAAATATGTAAAGATACCTGTTTGCTAAGTCTTCTCTTTTAAATCTACACATACACATCAAAACAAGAAACTGGTCACATGTTATCCTAGTCACAGTCACTAATGTGCTCTTCCCACTTAGGTGTAGTATTCAACTTATACAACCTCTCCTACCAATAGCCTGAATGGAACTAGATCCATGTCAGCCATTGTTACCATCATTTCCTTCCAAACATTAACTGCCCTAAAAGTGCTATTTTTACATAGCCTATCAACTGTTGACTACCCACTCACTACCACAATTAAATCTTTCTTGAAAAACTCATTCACTGTGACCATATACCCTTTATTGCTTGTTTGGGCCTGATACGAAGAGTGAACTTAGCAGTGGGCTTTTTTTCACAGGATAATGTTTCCTGTAACTGACAGCTTATGTTAAAGCCAATGATTGCTACGTAAGTGCATAAATAGTTCATTTATGGAACTATGCTGTTCATTATGGAATACCTCTAGAAAACAGGCAAACTACCACAGAACAAAAAGGTACACAAATTTTGTACCACAGTAAAATCAAATATACATGAAACATATTCCAAAACAATATCCTATCAGAGGAACATGATTAAAAATGGTGTCATGCTGCAGAATAAGATACAAGAGGAAATAAAAATTGCTGTGTATCCAGTACTTAAAATGAAACTGTTTTCAATCTGTGAAAGAATTTGCAAATATATAAAATAAATGTTACTTTAAAATAAGATTGTAAGAATAGTTTCCTACTTTTAATTTGCCTATTTTTTGCTGATATTATGTATTACCAAATCTTTTTTTTATTATTTTTAACCTGTCGCTTCACAGTTACTGATTAACATAGATTATAGGAATATTTTCCTTCTTACTTTCACTTCTTTTTAATTGACACTAAACGTAATTGTATTTGACCTGTCCAGTGTCAATTGTGTAACTTGTGCTGTGTGATAAATCTGGACAAATAAAAATCAAATCCAATTATGTTTATAATCCAAGCTTTGTGTGCTGCACATCTTCTGTTGCTTTACTAACACTGTTCTCTATTCTAGTTTTTCTCATTTTTTCCTACTTGATGCTCTATGCACTCCAATTTGACAGCTGGTGAATAGAATCCGTAAGATGAAACTGTTTGCTGGTACTCTGTGCTTCTCTATCAGCTGACAGTTCCCAGATCTTTTTTAATTTTATTCTGCACATTCAGGAAATCTGGGAGAGGATCAGTAAGCACTCAGTGAGTCGTATTTCAAAACTCTGACAGCAGTTATTTTTGAGATGTTCAATAAGCCATAGTATGTGGTGTTGCTACTCCTGTGCATCATCCCAAAAGAATACACCTTAGTGTAACAGATCAATGTTATCCTTTCAGTATTGTTGATTAATATTATTAATAGACATTAATCTTTTTCTGGATTGGTGGAAAACTTCCACATTTGCACTTACATTTTGAATGACTTAAGATATTTATCACAGTACTACAGGACTCAAATGACCCATAGTTTACCTATATTATGGCGATGTGACTGGGTATTAAATTTTCTATATTTCCATTTACATATACTGATGAAAAAGAAATAAAATTACTTAGAGGATTGACATTTACAAATTTTAGATGTAAATTCTAATACTATTCATAGATTTGCTGTGACTATTAAGGTACAAGTGGCTCAAAATACTCATTTCAGTTCAGTGCCTGTATTGTTAAGTGTGTACTTTACATTTGTTGAGATTGTAATATAGTAATAATTTTACGTTGCCTGCCTCTGGGTTTTTTATTCAAAATTTTGAAATTTAGAAAATGTCACTGATCAAGCAAGCCATTGTTTTTTGGTTTACTTGTACATAAAACTGTGATTGAGGCCTTTCTCAAGCAACCAGATTTCATCCTTTTCAAAGTGGTGTGTGTTGGGCTGAAACTTAAGTATGGAAGCTTTTTAATGAAGCATTGTTGGATTTCATTGTGTTTCAAGCTTCAACAGTATTTTGGAATAGGTTTATTCTACATTTCTGTTGTTCTATCACTCTATCACTACTGGTGTTTGTTACATGTCCTTATCCAATCCTATGTGTAACCATGCCTAGTTGCGGTTGTAATATGTGCATCACTCTGTTAATCTACAGGTCAGTTTTGAATTGCATGTAGGCTGTAATTTTACTTAACATGCTTCCAAAAATTTACAAATGGGGAACACAAATATATTTTCATGATATGAATTAATAGAGGGAAACATTCCACATGGGAAAAATATATCTAAAAACAAAGATGATGTGACTTATTAAACGAAAGCGCTGGCACGTCGATAGACGCACAAACAAACACAAACATACACACAAAATTCAAGCTTTCGCAACAAACTGTTGCCTCATCAGGAAAGAGGGAAGGAGAGGGAAAGACGAAAGGATGTGGGTTTTAAGGGAGAGGGTAAGGAGTCATTCCAATCCCGGGAGTGGAAAGACTTACCTTAGGGGGAAAAAAGGACGGGTATACACTCGCACACACACACACATATCCATCCACACATATACAGACACAAGCAGACATATTTAAAGAAAAAGAGTTTGGGCAGAGATGTCAGTCGAGGTGGAAGTGCAGAGGCAAAGATGTTGTTGAATGACAGGTGAGGTATGAGTGGCAGCAACTTGAAATTAGCGGAGATTGAGGCCTGGTGGATAACGGGAAGAGAGGATATATTGAAGAGCAAGTTCCCATCTCTAGAGTTCGGATAGGTTGGTGTTAGTGGGAAGTATCCAGATAACCTGGACGGTGTAACACTGTGCCAAGATGTGCTGGCCGTGCACCAAGGCATGTTTAGCCACAGGGTGATCCTCATTACCAACAAACACTGTCTGCCTGTGTCCATTCATGCGAATGGACAGTTTTTTGCTGGTCATTCCCACATAGAATGCGTCACAGTGTAGGCAGGTCAGTTGGTAAATCACGTGGGTGCTTTCACACGTGGCTCTGCCTTTGATCGTGTACACCTTCCGGGTTACAGGACTGGAGTAGGTGGTAGTGGGAGGGTGCATGGGACAGGTTTTACATCGGGGGCGGGGACAAGGGTAGGAGCCAGAGGGTAGGGAAGGTGGTTTGGGGATTTCATAGGGATGAACTAAGAGGTTATGAAGGTTAGGTGGACGGCGGAAAGACACTCTTGGTGGAGTGGGGAAGATTTCATGAAGGATGGATCTTATTTCAGGGCAGGATTTTCATGTGTAGACATAAGAATGCAGGTGCAGTTCAAAACTGCTTCATCATTATTTAAGCATTCCCTGTATGATTTAAATAACTGAAAAAATCTACCCCTTTGTAGCAGATATCCTACAACCATTATCATTTCAGATTTATCCCATTTGTACCTCATGTATTTTAAGTTGCATGTAAATGTCATTTTGTCCAACTTCCTGTATCTCTTTCTTTCATTTTTTGTTATTATTTTATTATTGCTGAAGCAGGAATATT
Organism: Schistocerca piceifrons; assembly: GCF_021461385.2. Lineage (NCBI taxonomy): Eukaryota > Metazoa > Arthropoda > Insecta > Orthoptera > Acrididae > Schistocerca > Schistocerca piceifrons. Next base: position 186,545,701 of record NC_060138.1, read on the forward strand.
TGTTTTGAGAATCTCAAACTATGTATTCTATGTTATTAAAAACATGAATAAACAATGTAAATGTTCCACAGTAATACTGTGTACTCAAGTTTTTAATATGCCCATGTTCCTCCAAGAACTGACAGAATATTACTTAAATTTCCTGTGTTATGCTGCCATCAGCATTACTACTTTATGTTGTTTCATCTGTTGTAATTTTGTAAAATGTTTTGCACTTTGTTTGCATTTTACTTGTTACTTTTATAGTTAACTTGTATTGCCCCTTTACGGCATATCACTTACATTTCCAGTTTGCCCTTTTTTTTCCACTTTACTTGACCCATTGATTATTTTTTTCCAGGCCCAACAGAGGAAGAGCTTGAGATGCTTGCATGGAAAGCAGAACAAGAAAGAAAACAAAAGGAAGAAGAAGACCTGGAAAGAAGGAAAGAAGCAGAAAGAATAGCCCATGAAACACACATGCAAAAAATGGAGGAATGGGTAAGTTGACAGCTTTTTTTATAATGCCAGCAGAATTTAACATTAAATGACCCAATACAAAAATCTAACCGATAAACATATACTGGTCCTCTGCTCTAGGTTGATAGATATCTTTTTCAAGTGACAATGACAATTTTATTTTTGTATTGAGAAAAATGAGAAAACAGTCTAATAAGTATTATAGTGAATACAACTATACTAGTGGGTGATTGGGAAGGAAAGGAGATTCAAGAATGTAGTCAGAGAGTACCCAACCCATTATAGAACCAACAGGAATGGAGAATGACTGACTAACCTGTATGGAAATTACAATGTAACTCTTAAATCTTCAGCACTCAAACACTTCCCAGGAAAGCTAAGACTTGGCTGTATCATGACACTATGTTGGGGCAGTTTCAATTCAACAATGTAGCAGTTAGCAGGAAAAGTAGTAAGGAAATACTGAACACGGAGATAATAACAGTAGCGTGAAATGTATAGACTGCTAATCACCATACAGTTGGAATGTTGAGCTGCAGACAGAAACAAGTAAGCTTTCAGCCAAATGATGTTACTATGAATTAAACAACATACACAGACACATTCATGCAAACACAACTCACACACGCGTGTTCACTGTATCTGGCTGCCAGAGACACCATAATTATTGAGTGAATCAAAATAAAGATACCAGGAAACCTAATAAAGAGCAATGGGGTTTTCAGTTTAAATAATGCTTGGGATTTGGTGTTCTGTTTATTAAAATATCATGACCATCACATCTATCAAAGTTGAAAATGCTGAAGGGATTTGCATTTCACAGAGTATCACTGCCGTATCAGAACATCAAAGCGCACTGTGGACATCAGGAATTGAACTCAGCTATAAATAATTGCATGAGACCAACACTAGCTCACAGTCCGGGCAGAGTTCAGCCAGCAGTCTGGATGGAGTTCAGGCAGAATATACACATAATAGTAAAACTCGCAGCACCTGAAAGAAGAAAACAGCTGGCTTGGTTGTCGAAATATTGTGCAGAAAATAGAAATTACAACTTACCTCAACACCCGAATTCTCACTATTAATGTAACAGTATTGTTACATAGCTAAAACAAAGAATAATCATATTTTTTATAATTATACTCATACTACAAACTGAGGCAGTGCAGCTGTTAAAACATTGGCCTAATGGTCGGGAGGACGGGGTTGCTCTGTCTGACTGTGCTGGAGTTTTTTGTGGGTGCCCTAAATCACTTAGACAAATGAATCCTTAATAAAGGCCATGGACAACCATATGTCCTATCCTCATATGCCATCTGTCATATCCTCATAAAGTACGTTATGTATTCCGTGTTTTGTATATCTTGCACCACTGATTTGCATTATTTTTTGTATACATATTCTATATCATCGTGAGATGATCCTCAGATGAATAAAGATAAATAAATAAACATAGCTTCCAGCTCTTCAAGTTTGTGGTTTAGATCACTCACTGACAGATGTCATGTGTGTCAAAAGACAATGGCTTTTTCTGACAAGTACTCTTCACTTACTCCAGAAAGCAACTACTGCTGAGCATTTCTTTTTTGAGAGCATATAACAGCCATTTTTGTGGCATGAAAAACAAAAAAAACTTAAATTAACTTCTTCCTCCTCTTTTTCTTTGTAGTTTAAAAATCATTTTACTTAATTTATCACTTAATCCGGGTGCGGATGGATATGTGTGTGTGTGCGAGTGTATACCCGTCCTTTTTTCCCCCTAAGGTAAGTCTTTCCGCTCCTGGGATTGGAATGACTCCTTACCCTCTCCCTTAAAACTCACATCCTTTCGTCTTTCCCTCTCCTTCCCTCTTTCCTGATGAAGCAATCGTTTGTTGCGAAAGCTTGAATTTTGCGTGTATGTTTGTGTTTGTTTGTGCGTCTATCGACCTGCCAGCACTTTCGTTTGGTAAGTCACATCATCTTTGTTTTCACAATAGAATTATATACATTAGGTGACTTCCACAGCTCTAATTTTAGAATATGGAAGACTATGTTATTGACAGCTGTGTGCAAGATTTCAATGCACTGCTCAGTGGCTGTCTAAAGGTGCCATACAAGCCATAACAGTATATAAGCATCATATCAGCTGTTGCTGATGCATTGTGTGATTGCCACCATGGTTTTGACAGACTTTGTTGTCATCATCAGGTCTGTACAAAAGTGCATATGCATGGAATATGTCTCATTGAATTCCAGAAAATTGAAGTGGAACTGATTGTTTACAAAAATGAAGTGTTGTGAAATGTGTTCATTTTAAGTTGGACCTCATTTTTCATAACAAGAAGACTGCTTAATGTGTGTAAATGTATTGTTCCTCTTCCATTTTTTGTAATATCAAACTAAAACTATTTGTCTACTCAGAATGAGAAAATTTAGCCAAAAAATAATACTTTTTTTATTAAGAAAAGCATCATTTAATCAGTCACATTATATACAGCCATAAAGATAGCTTTTAAAACTCAAAATAATGAAAGCATTTCAACTTTGGTTTGTGTTTATATGGGTCTGATGGGTGTCTATGCAGCACTGTGTTCAAAAGAAGGCCTTTCTATCTTCATGCAAATCTGTGTATGGTGTTCCCATAAGTCCAGACAGTTGTCTTCCACTGTGAGAGGCTTTCTGGCAGGCCTAAGATTGAAGAGGATATCCTCTGCATGTCATGTACCAGGGGAGCACTATTTAAACATATTTTAAACTATTTTTAACCTCAGTTATGTATCCTTTGTGGATTCATATTTTAATATGCAGTTGAAGATGGGATATATGTTCTGAAACCAGGTTGTACTTCCATTTTTAGAAATAAATAATTTTTGCAACTGTAGCAGAATTAATCATTTTTTAATTTCTGTGTACGTATGAAGTCAAATCACATATTCCACATTGGTTTCCTGTGAATGGGAATCTTGGAGCAGCTATCTGGAGCACATACCTAGCTCATACCACTGGTTAGCACTTGTCAGTCACCTGATGAGCCATCATCACTCTTAGTCTGTTCTTCACTGTCTGAGCCAATAGAGTCAATGTCGAAAATGTAGCATCACTATAGTCATCTATTTTAAGATGCAGTAGTTAAACAATAACACAGAAGAGAGACTGAAAGTGTGTGTTTTGTTCTTAAATATCCAAAACTGCACACAGTAATGGTGATATCGAATGTCACACACCTCAACCAAAAAATGACAATCGGACTACAAGTGTAGGACTGGATGCTCACTAGTGGCTGAACACTCAGCTATCAGGGTGAAATGGATATAAGCAAAGTTTTATTTTTTCAGCAGTCTGTTCTTAAGTTTCCAGGTATACTCAGGATTTTAAGTTCCTGTCAAAATAATAAAAATGGGGTTATTTGAGACCTCATGTTACTACAGAGGAAGGAAAATTAAGTTTTGTTGGTAAGCTTCAAATCATTTTCTAGCAAAAGAGTTCATCAGAATGATAATAACATAAGTTTTCTAGAAGACTCTCCTATACAGTATATTGATTAGCATGCCTATACGAGGTCCATCTCAGATGTGATCTCTCCTTTCCACTTTTTGGGTTCATGTCATTATGACTGACAAGATTATGCAAATGGTTCTACAAGTCCAAAACATTTGTTGTAAATAGTTTTTAGAAACTTGCATTACTAACTGTGGGAATGCATTTATCACATTACTCTAAGTTTGCCTTTCAGCAGAATTCTTTTTATGTTAATACTTTTTGCCTGTTAGTGTCAGAGCTCCTTCCTTGTTATTGCCCATGGTGTTGGCCCATTATTCATAAACTTTTACATCCTATGTTTTACAGCGAATGTCCATTGAACTTTTCTGGGCAGTCTATTCCCAATCCTGTCCAGTTGATGTCTTATTTATGCTTTTCTCCATGACAAATGTAATTATAATCAACAGTCCTGTATGTCTTCCCTTTCCACAGAAAAGTTGCCGTTCATTGGAACATGTCCTATACATTACCTTAATGAGATAACAATTAATCACTATAGACTTCCCTTGGAACCCACTCATTAAAGTTTCTTTGCTTTTTCTAAACTTTTTTGTTCTTCCCATTGAGGTTGTTACACATTTCTAGTGTACAAACACTTGTATGTGGAGTGCATGCTATTATATGTTACTCCTCTATACAATGTGCACATTATTTTGTGAATGAGAGCTACTTTCAGAAATGTTTTTATTCTATTTACTCAACAGTTTGTTCCCTTCAGTTTATTTTCTCTTTGAAAACCAGAGATGAATTGTAACCACACTTATTGATGAATCTTTTGTATACTACTGAAATTGATTTTCAGTTTCTTTCAAAACAGTTTGTGATACAATATATGCTACACCACACAAATGATTGATCTGCTTTTGGACCTTTTTTTACTAGTGTAGTATGACTTTGCTTCTAAAAATGGAAAGTCATTTTGTTTGAGAATTGTTGTTTACGTTTCATTCAAACTGTAGTTATTCCTACATGTTCCTTAAAATCATAGTATTTGCAGAGCAAAGAATGTTAAATCACAGGATTTCTGAAATGTACAGATCTGTTTCTAGAGCCCTATGTTATTTATGCTCTGTGTAGAAACATATTTAGTAAATGAAAGAAGGTGGTAAAGTATCCTCAATTTTCATTTTTCAACTTCAACAGCAGTTTTTTAGTATAAGGCTGAAAATAGCTTGAGTAATGTTTTTGGTTCCTGAATGCTTTGGCGTTTTCATGATTTTTCTGAAGTCTAAGTCATTGGCTTTTCAAAGTTAAGTATTTTAACTTAAATGTCATAGTTGAAGTAAACTTTTTGTATTGTGGAAAAATATACTGCTGTACAGATGGTATTCTTTTAGGTTCGTCTCATGGATGCTATGAAACAAGAAGAAGAGGAGATGCTGGCTATACAGTCACTACCATTGCGTCATTACCTTATGAAATATGTATTTCCTACACTAACAAAGGGTCTAATGCAGGTTGCTCAAATACGTCCTAGTGACCCCATAGATTATCTGGTAAGTATGCTACATCAAACTATAATAATTACTATGCCTATGGTACAGCATTTTATGCAATAAATCAAGACATAAATTTGTAAAGATTGTAGAAAAAATTATTTACACATAATGTTCTGTATATGTAGTATGGTTTCCCTTTTTGATTAAGACATCAATACTGGACTGGAATATGTGATTTTGTACAGGGTGAAGCTAATATTCCAAAACAGTACAGAAAGAAATGTGTCACCAACTTCTTCTTTTTTGGGTCAGCATGGTTATATGGATTTAGCATTGTTAATTTAAGGGGTGGCTGGAAGCCCTTCCTGTTACCCCGTAGGACAAAATACGAGCACCTCAACTGTTTGTCTGTTGTGTTGCTGATGTGAAAGTCAGTGCAAGTTTTCCAAATGTTTACAAAATGTGTAGCTGATGTGGGACTTAGGTACCAGCCTGATATTTGCATAGTGCAATGTGGGAAACTGCCAAAAAATCAAATCCAGACTGACTGACTCAGTGCCCCTTGTTGTTAATCCAGCAGGCAGATTCAGTCTGGGGCTGGTGTACATCCCCATTCCAAAAGAGGCACTTTAACATGCATGGTTATCTCAGCAGGTAAAGAAATGTGTCACAGTGATGGAAATTTGAAACATCAACCAAGCTGAAGTCTGCAACTCTTTGGCTCTCAGATGATTTGGTTATAATTTTACATAAAATCTAAAAACAATAGTTGGCTTTACAAACTGACGCACACCTGGAGCTCAGACCAAATCAGAATCTCATTAAGTTCACAAGCAATAAGGGTGATAGTAACATGAAAAATTTAGTATTTAGTATTGAACATTAGTGATAGTTGTTAAAAAATTAATTTTAATGCACTGGAGCTATAGTGTCATTAGCATAACATTAGCACACCTGGAGCTCAGACCAAATCAGAATCTCATTAAGTTCACAAGCAATTAGGGTGATAGTAACATGAAAAATTTAGTATTTAGTCATGAACATTAGTGATAGTTGTTAAAAAATTAATTGTAATGCACTGGAGCTACAGTGTCATTAGCATAAATGTACACTAATAAATAATTGATTAGGCTATTTCCACATCTTTGTAGAAAAAGAAGTCAGAACATACAAAAAATAAAACAGATGCAAGAAAAGAATGATTAAAGCATCAGAAAAAGAGGAAGACACAAGTTGTAGGAGAAAATCAAAGAGCTCAATATCATAAGTGTGGCTTCATTTGTGACTCTGAATAATGTGACATTTCATGTACATTGCACAATATCTTTTGTAATTTTATTTCACCTTCTTTCTTCATTGCTTTTCATATTGAGTGTCCCTATAACCTTACTCATGTTTCCCATACCTTCTGCTCACAGGACAATTACTGAGCAGACTTGGTTCTCTCCTTTAGTAGAAATTCTGTGTGTTAGGATATCACTTCTAATTCTGTTCTTTACCAAGTTTCTTCTGAAGTGCACCTAATTATTATTTAGTTGCCTGCATTAAAGGGTTTATGGTCTCTCTCTCTCTCTCTCTCTCTCTCTCTCTCTCTCTCTCTCTCTCTCCCCTTTTAGCAGCAAAAACATTTATTAATGACCACACACTAAATAATGGACTTTGTGTAAATTTTCTTGGGGTCAATGTAAATAATTTAGGAGGCAAAGTAGAGACATTGAGTTACTGACAGGTACAAATACACACACACACACACACACACACACACACACACACACACACACCTGTGAGCCAAGCTGAACCCACAATGTCGGCACGTGTGTGTGTGTGCATGTGATGCCCGTGTGCGCGCGCGTGTGTGTGTGTGTGTGTGTGTGTGTGTGTGTGTGTGTGTGTGTATGTGTGTGTGTGTTTGTGCGCTCTCTTGGTAGTATCTTTTTGTTGTTGTGTTGAAGTATAGATGAGATAGTTGGCGTGTTCCATATATTTTAATTCCTTGTTGTCATATGGAGTTATTTTCTGGGGCAGTGGACCTAAATTAAATAATGAAATCAAAGAATGGAAAATCCAGGATGGAATATAACAATATTGTGAGAAGGAAAGTTGCTACTCAGCATATAGTAGAGATACTGAGTTGCAGATAGGCACAACAAAAGGACTTTCATAATTAATTAGTGAGTAGCAACTTTCCTTCTCACAATATTGTTAAATTAAATAATGTACTTATTCAGCATGAGCAACCTGTAAAATTTCCACCTAAAGTAAATAATTATACGTCTTGCAAAAGTCTCATTAAGAGTCTTGGAATGCTTACACTCAATTCCTAGTACATTTACTCTTAATTGTTTTTTTGCTGATAATAAAAATCAATTTCAGCAGTATTGTCAATGGAAGAATAATTTTCCTGTATATTTTGCCTCCTTGGCCAAGATTCTTACTGCAGTTATGTTGCCTTGTTCAGCTGCATTAAACAATCTCCTGTGATCAAGAACTGGAATTCCCTACAAATTCAAAAGGAAATTTAAAACAGACTTCATTAGCCTCTCCTTACACATATTATCTGACTGTCTAGATTAAAGGATTGAATATTTCTTTTAGCTATGTGGTAACTAACGATTGTCTATCTGAGTAGTAGCATACTGTATACAGGCTTCTGTTGTTACAGATGTAGGCCATTATTGCCTTTGAAAAATAACTGCATACTCAAGTAAACTGTAGGTTAACAATAACAGATAAAGAGCAGCTATTTAATATAAATGATAGCCTATTACATATTTGAATTTAGCGCGCTAACAATAATGTTCAGTTTGTTTCATTCTTGCTGCCAGATTTTGTGCTTGTGCACTGGCAGATTTGGCTGCAAAGAACTAGTCAATGTATCAGCTGCTACCGTCGCATGTGCATGCACTCGTTTTCTTAGTGTTGATTTCACATTGAGTGTCACACTTTCACCTGAGTGTCACATATTGAAGAGTTGCCATGGTGTTTGTCTTCATTCTGGGTGCAGCGGGTGTGTACTTATTGTTCAAAATCCAATGTTGTTGCAGAAGATCTCCATTTTTAGGGCCTAGGCATCATTATTACCCATTGTACACACATTTTCAGCAGAGAGAACCACAACCAACAGCATCCATCAATGAGGAAAGTACTGGCCCGAACAACTATAGTTCACTTGTTAATGTGTCGAGCATTGTGTCCATGATACTCAGAAATTATTTCATTGCACATGCATGTTCATGTCATCCCACTTGATAGACACATATAGCCATCCAAAACATAGTATAAACTGCTTGCCTTTAAAGTTCATTTCTTCATATGGAGTTTGGTTTCCAATGCAAATTCATACAAGTATTGTGTTACAACAATATACATAAAAATTTTGTTGATGGTACATATTATATGTGCTCATCATTAACTTTTAGCTTGGTACTGCTGTCTGGTTTAAGTGGAAACTAATACTGTTGGTTGTTGTTGTTTTTTTTATTTTATTTTTATTTTTATTTTTTACATTTACCGTTAATTTATTAGCCTGTATCCATTGGCATACGTGCTTAAGTGTTTCCTCAGCTTCCCCATTGAGTATACTTGGTGACTCAGTGTTTGACACTTTGTGGAAAATCGTTGATGTATATTAAAAAGAGGGTTGTTGATGTATATTCAAAAGAGGATTGGGCCCAGCACACTTCCTTGGGGGACTCCTATATTGATGTATTCTGGGTTTGAAAGGTATGAAAAGGTATGATTGGAGTTAGAGTGATCTCCACATGTTGGGCCCTGTTTTGCAGGTAAAAATGAAACCACGTGTTTGTTACTCCTAGTGCATTAATTTGTTTAGCAAAACTGCGTGGTTTACTGTGTCAAATGCTTATGTCAAATCAAGGAAGATCCCTGTTATGTGGTCTCCTTTGTCTAGTGCTTCAAAGACAACATTTGAAAAATGAGCTGCAGTTGAATTTGTGGTTTTGCAGCCAGGAAACCAAATTGCTCTTTACTCAGAAGATTGAACTTTGTTAAGTACCCCATGAGCCTGTTTTTCATTATAGTCTCTATGACTTTTGAAAAGGATGACAGTAATGAGATTGGTCTGCAATTTTCTATGATTTCTGGGTCACCTTTCTTATATATAGGTAGGATTTTTGCGTGCTTTAGTATGTCTGGGAAGCAACCTGTGGAGAAGGATTCATTGGTGATGTGCACTAAAGTGTCTTTGATGTTTTCCATGCAGTCCTTCAGTAAGCACAAAGGTACTTCATCTACACCTGCTGACTTTTTACATTTTAGGTTACTCACAACATTGCATACTTCTTCTGCTGTGGTTGGTCGTAGCATCATTGTGTGTGGTATTTTGTTCAGTGTTTGTAAAATCTTTGTTTTTTGAACTTACATTGTAGTTTGGTTGCTATGTTGCTGAAATACTGGTTGGCAAAGTTTGCTAGTTTTTTGGGGTCATTTATTTTGATATCATTGTGTTGAAACTGCATGTTTATTGGCTTTAATTTTTTCCTATTAGTTTCGTGTTTGGTGATTTTCCATGCTGTTTAGATTTTATTACTAGCTTTTTCTATAAGTTTGTCATTTTGGTACCTTTTAGCCGCTAACAATACTTTTCTACAGATCTTTCTGTATGTATGATAATAGTTATGAAATGCTGAACCATTATAGTAGTTTCTCATTGAGGGTTTCAGAGGATTTCCTTATCCCATTGGTTATCCAGCTGTTATTGTTGCATGATTTAGTGATTAAATGTACATATGCATATGAAAAACATTTAATAGAGATAATACAATTGCATTATTAGAAATATTCTATGCTTCTATGAATTTTTAGGCTATCGGACTACTTCTCCTACATTTCAGCTGTAGATGCAGGCAGTGGACTTCAAGAACACCATTGTGTGTCATAAATAAGAAAATCCTCCTTAATTGGTTTCACTTCACTTGAATAAAAAATACTTGATACCAGTATCAAAGTTTTTCTTATTTTGAAACATATATAATACAAAACACTCATAGCCTGTCATATTTCTGAATGGCACTTCTTAACATATCTTCTACATACTAGAGAGTGAGAAACAAAATCATGTACAGAAACATGAATGATGGTTTTTTTTTTTCATTTGTCTGCCCTTACCACACATTCGTAATTAATCTCTTTGCCAACGCTTATGGTTGATTGGTGTCTTTCATCATATAGCTGCGCAACATACACAGTAATTATCGAGGTGTTTCCCTCACCATGTACACAGAAAAGACCATAGGTTGTATGGTGAACTGTCACCTTGTTTGGGTTGTCTAATCCACAAAGTTATGGAGTCGGTTCCTGTGCAGATTCAGGAAATGTAGTTTTGGCATGGATACTCTGATCCTTCTGAAGATGGCTATGCAGCAGCTGTATCACGCAGGGTGAAAAATCCTACTTTTGGTACTAATTGAGTAAAGCCCTGGTAGATAATACAAGCAGCTTCCTTATTAGTGGTGGTTACAGTAGAGGTAACAAGAAATTAACTACACCCCTTCAGTGGTTCAAAGTAAATACAATTCTGTGTTACAGGTGTCAACTAACTCCCATGAGCCAGAACTGAAATGGGAGAAACTAGCACTCTAAGAACTATTGCCTACTATGAAGCCTATCTTTTTGGCATGACACAATCTTCTCCAATGGCATATCAACAAGAGCTTAAGTGATAGACTGCAAACAGCTGTTGCATGACTCGGCAGCTCTTGCCAATGGGAACTGTCTGCAGTGGTTCCTTGGTTAGCTTAAATAGCCATTCTTCATCTTCAGGAAGAGACATGCTGCCCCCTAGTCATTCGTGACGAGATGGATGCATCTCTCTCTCTCTCTCTCTCTCTCTCTCTCTCTCTCTCTCTCTCTCTCTCTCTCTTCTCTCTCTCCTGCTTTTTTTAGACGAAAAAAGTCATGAGAAGGTTACAGTATCATTTGGAAGCATAATGTCCCTGGCCAGCTCCTCCATTGGGCTTCAAGATGTGTTACCCATGCTAATGTGGTACTTCTGGATACATCAATACTTCATACACTCAGCTGGAAGGAGCTCTATCAGTTCCCACAAGGAAGCCCATCACTGTCACCATATTTACATCACAATCAATAACATTACATTCTCTTCCTGTTTGTGGATGACTTTTGTGCCTTTTCAACTCTGAAACTGCTACACTTCAATAGCAACTAATATGACAAAGGGTTGGCCGTAAAAGGCAGACAGTAAGAATTGGCTACATGACTTTGACAAAACATCATATGTTTTACATTTGCCTTCCATCTTCATTTTAAACTAAAGCTACTGTTCTGGGCATCAGATATCCAGAGCTTCCTGGCCTCATTTTTGAAAAGAGCTGTTTTGTTTATCGCATCTTGGGAAATAAAATGGAAGATTCCTCGAAGTACTCAATGTTTTGAAACATCTTAGTTGCACTTAATGGCAAATTGATGGTGTGTGTGCACTTCTGTTTCATAAAGCTTTCATGTGGTCAACACTGGATTATGGATATAAAATATATGAATTATGAAGAGTTCCATGTAAAGCTCTTTGAGCCCTGTCCACCATGAAGGGCTTTGTCTGGCCATATCTTCCTTCAGAACTACCCCAGATACCATCTCTGTGCAGAGGCTAGTAAACTACCATTAATTTTTCATCAGCAGTTCTCATGGTACGTCACACATAGAAATTCTTCTCTAGTCCACTGTCACAATTATTCGATCTCGTTGACTGACCACCAGTGGAAATGCCATTTTTAGATCACCCTTGAACAATGAAGCCATGTAGAGCATATTCAAAAGCAGGCCTTGTGTCACTTGGTATGGATTAAAAAATTAATATCAGTTCTTACTCAGGAATGCAGCTGAAACCTACTATTGTTGCTAACAAGGTACATAATTGTTTAATACTATACACTGGTGTGCCTCAATAGGTGAATAACATTGGCTGCTCTTTTGTTTGCTCAAGTTGTGTCCTTAATATCTTCTCACCCAGTGAATTCATTGTCTGTGATTGAGAAATACGTATGACTTTAAGGGCAAGGAGAAAAAGAGACACTCTCAGTCTACTGTTTCTGCAGCTTGTCCAATACAAGTGTCAAGATAAGAAAGCTATCCAAACTAGGAGTTCCTCCATCACCTGAAAGTTGTGGGGAACAAAGAACAGAAAAACAAAAAGTAGGATTTAACATCCAGCAAGTTCATGACAGGTGGAGCCACAATTTAAGACTGGTTAAGAATGGAAAAGTTCCCCTTTTAAAGGGCCTATTCTGCCATTCAGTTTAGGGAACTGATGGGAAGCCTAAATCTGCACACCCAGATGGGAATCTGAAGCTGGTTTTCTAAAATTCAAATCCTGTTTCTTAATCACTGTACCACCTTCCTGGGTCCTGAGGAAGGATATGTATGTTCTAGTGGGTGCCAGGTTGTGTAGGTATATGGGGTAATAAACTGGCAGACACATCAGTCAATACCTACATTGTAAAGTTTCATAAGTACTAGCAGCTATTGTTCAATATTCAGTGATGTCCTATTATCTTACTTCCATATTAGACACTGTCCTCAACAAAGGGTTCATTTTTTGCTGGGAGAATGCTCTAGTGTGTGGTATTTGTGGCAGTCATTTACCAGATAACATGCCTACTGTTTTTATAGACAAAAAGATGAGTGTGGTGTGAGTTTTAAGATTTTGTGAAATGCTTAATTTGCCTTTTAAATGATTAGGAAGAAGATTTTACTTTTTTTGTCAGAGTAGCTGGCTCAGCTAACTGTTTTTTGGAAGTGATCAACCAGTCTCACCTTCCTCATTACTTTTTTTATCAATTTTCTCTGTTAATCTGTCCAAACAGATTTAAAAGAGACTGTACTTTCAGTTTTGGAATAGCAAAAATAGATGAAATTACCAATATGGAAAGACAGGTTGCTACTCATCACATAGAGAAGGCATTTGTTAGTCCCTGTCTTCCACCAGCCCATGCCCGTGTCTACTCTCACTCCAGCCCTATACACGCCTTCTATCCTGGCCTGGCTGTACAGCTGCATAGTTCTTTCTGCATCTCTATAGCTCTCCTCTCCCCTTTGCCCTTCCCCCTCCCTCCCTCACACCACAACCTCCCAATGCACATAGCAGCCCACTATCCTGACTCCACCATGCCCCTGCACGCTCCCAGTAGTAGCACTATCATCTTCTCCTACCCTATCCTGCTATCCCTCCCCCATCCTCACCCCATGCCTCTTCTGTACACCCACTACTTTTCCCAGCAAATACCAGCTTGGACACTATCACAGTTTGACCATAGTGCCCAGAAATTTCAGTGGTCACATATGTATGTGTGCGAGTTCTGTTGTCTGTGTCTGATGAACAACTTAACCGATAGCTAAACAATATCTAGCAGTCTACTTCATTGTGGCTGTCTGCTAGTCAAGACAATCTATCCTTGCCATATTGTTTTTATTCCATCCTGGATTTCCATTTTTTGATATAATCACTAACTTATTCTCTAGTTTCTAGAGTTTCTTCGTCAGCCAAAAAAGAGAAAGGTATGAGTGAGTGAAATGGAATCTGTCTCTTTTACGAGACAAAGGAATCACTATTTCTGAAAGGTAATAAATATGCCAGATTCTGTACATCTTTATCAGTAAACCCTCAACTGGCTAGTTGTTATTTTTCTTGTGTCATTTGCATGTAGATTCATATGGGATTAATCACTTTTTTTCCGCCTTTAAATACAGAGTGTTCCAAAATGAACATACCAGTTTTAAGGCATTGTAGCACTTATTATGTTCAACTTACAATCGTAAATAATATACCAAATGAAAGAGCAACTCAAACAGTTTTATTTGTATATCTGTGTGCGATGGGAAGAGTGCGGAATGACAAAGAGTGACTGAAAAATGTGTTGAACAAGTGTGAGTCTTTCACACTTAGCCCCAAGAAATATCCTCACAGGAAGTTTATGGGCCTCTATTTTTTGGTGGAACAACTATAACTGATGTTTCTTATCTTCATGTGCTGCAGTTATGGCCACAGCCTCAATGGGGAGAAGCTGAACAACACATCTTTATTTGGGAGCAAGATGGTGTGCCGCTTCACTAGCATAACTCAGTATGTGATTGGTTAAACAACATTGTATCTGACCAGTGTATAGGGCGCAATGGGCCGGTTGACACAGCATTTTTTGCATGACCTCCATGTTCACACACAATCTGATGTATCATGTGTATGTGCCTCTTACACCAGCTGACCTATCCAACCTTTGATACAGTGATATTGCAACAGTTATTCCTGACACATTGACCAAGTTTTTGGAACAACTCGCCTATCAACTCAATGTGTGATCGGTGTTCACACTGAATAATTTTAAGAAAAACTATTAGTGTTTTTCTTTTATTTGATGTATTATTTACAATTGTAAGGTGAATGTAATATGTGCTACAAAGCCTTAAAACCCATATATTCATTTTGAAACACCCTGTATATTCAGATATAGGTTCAATTTGTTTTTGTACATGGCATCCTTGTTATCATTTCATGAATCAGAAATTCCTCTGGCAACCATTTGGACACTTTCAAGATTAATTGGAGACCAGCAGTCCTCTGACCTGTGTATGATGTGGCATTTATTGTATTCGAGGATAATTTAAGGGCACCTAGATGTGAAAATGACCAAAAATTACTGTGTGAGAAAAATCAACTTCTCTCGATTTCAAAAATGCATGGTTTACAAACATTGACACTCTATTTGATCTTGATAGCATTTCAAATAAAATATTGTACTTGAGTCATACTCCTTGCCGTTTCAGTGGTGATGCATGGTAAGTAGAAAATTTGATTTCTCTTGAGTTCTGACAGTCATTTTCTCAGAAGAATTCCACAGATGTGTTTAAGAAGACAATAACTGTAACAGAGTTTACATACACACCTTTTATTCTTTGTTGTCATGAATTATGATTTGGATGCATATCTCCACTGTGTGTGTCTTGGCTTTTCCAGTTTTGTTTCTCCGTTTATGGTATACAAAGTGGGAAATTCTAGAAGTTTCATTCTAAACATAAGTTTTGTAGCAATCGGTTTAAAATTCTAGCAGTTAACAGGATACTGTGGGAGAATTTTCTGTGTAACAAGAGAAATCACCAGGCAATGCAAGCACATGCACACTGGCACACGCAGGCGCGCACACACAGCAGGTCATCAAGTAGATTGGAGTGAGTCATCGTGTTGGGAGGGAAAAAGGAAGTGGGATGCAGGATGAGTGGGTTGGAGAGGGATGGCTGACAGCTTGGAGGGAGACAGCGGGTGTGTGGGATAGGAATGTGGGATGGAGAGGCAGCAGGTACACAGGATACGAATGTGACACAGGTGCAGGACCAGTGAGATTGTGCAGTGCATGATGACAATGAAGTGGAGGAGTGGGTTTGGATGGGGTGTGACTGAACAGAGGAAGGGGAGACTGTTGGGTAGAGGGTGTTGGTGCAGTGGGTTAGCAGAAATTGTAGCCAGGAGGATTATGGGAACAACAGATGTGTTGTGAGGATAACTCTCATCTTCATAGTTTTTATTGTGTGTGTGTGTGTGTGTGTGTGTGTGTGTGTGTGTGTGTGTGTGTGTGTGTGTGTGTGTCCCCTCATAAACCACTCAACCAAACTTTGTACACATATCCATTACTGTCAGACAACAATTGCTGTGGGGTTAAGAACCAACTACCTAACGTACAAGGGCTATTCAGAAAAAGTAGGGAACGTTTTGGCATTAAAAAAACTAAGTACATGAAATACATTTTATTATACACATCTGAAAGAGTGACTGACATACTGCTTTTCCATATAGTCACCAAACACATTAAGGCACTTACCATAACCGTTGTGGACAAGATGTGAGATACCTTCATCATAAAATTCTTCCGCCTGAGACTTCAGCCATTGAGTCACGCCCGCCTGGAGTTCCGCATCGTCATCAAAGCACTGCATTGCAAGCCAGTTCTTCATCTTGGGAAACAAGTGAAAGTCGCTTGGTGCAAGATCAGAGCTGTAGGGCAGATGAGGGAAAATTTCCCATTTGATTGAATTAAGGAGTTCTTTAGTGCAGTTTGCCATGTGAGGTCAGGCATTGTCATGCAAAAACAAAATTTTTGATGTCGGCTTTCCTCGGCGTTTGTTTTGAAATGCTCTTCTAAGGCTGTGCAAAGTTTGACAGTGCCGGGCAGAATTTATGGTTGCTCCACATTTGAGAAAATCAATAAGCAGCACACCTTGCCTATCCCAAAACGCTGTTGCCATCAACTTCCTTGCTGACAAGGTTTGCAAACATTTTCTTGTGTGCCCCCACTCCATGGACTGTAATTTTGTCTTGCAATTGATGTGTTTCAGTCAAGTCCCATCACTGGTTATGATTCGATCCAGTAATGAATCACCATGTTTGTGGTAGGCCTCCAGAAAATATCAACGTTGGCACCATTTGCTGTTCTTTCTGGTGCTCTGTAAGCATTTTGGGCACCCACCATGCACAAAATTTGTGTTAGCCTAGCTTTTGAGTAACAAAAGCTCCATTATTGTGAAGTGACGGTTTTCACGAATTGTTTCATCAACTTTAGTGACAAGATCATCAGTCACAATGCTCAGGCATCCACTCTTCTCTTCATCATGAACGTTGGTTTGACCATTTTTAAACCAAATGCACCATTTCTGGATGTAACATTCACTCATTATGTTGTTTCCGAACACTTCACACAGTTCAGATAAATTTCTATAGGTTTTAGGTTTTTCGCCAACAGAAACCGTATCACAGACCGCACCTCACAACTTTAATATTGAAATATCAAAAAAAAAAACATATGTGCAGAGACGTTCCCACTGTTATGGATGGATGCCGACTGAGCTGCCGAGCATGTGCATACCAAAATATATGCGATCAGCGCATCCCTAGCAGTGTCAGACAGACATTCCCTACTTTCTGAATAGACCTTGTAGATCAGGAGACACAGTATTAAACAATGAGATGCAGGAAAAACAGCTGCATCATGCATGATGTTTAAATGTATTACTTATTTGCTACAAACTGTAATCACAATAAATTTTCCAAGCAGTATCCACATATGCCACTAAATGCACCCACAAAAGTATATCATGGTATCACACTTAGTTCAGGAGATGTGATCTCATAAACCCTGAGATTCGTGAAAAACTGCCACATTATGCACAGTGTTAAAAATTACTATTATTATTATTATTATTATTATTATTATTATTATTATTGCTATCTCTATTCTCAACACGTTTTGCAGATGGCATCCACATCTGCCACTGAACGTATCTACAAATTATATCATTGTATGACACATAGATCAGGAGATAACGTGTCAAACACTAAGACGCTTGAAAAACTGCTGCATCCTGCTTTAATTGAAGACAGACCACATAGTCATTTTAAAGAAGAGAAGCTGTAGTTATGGAACACTTACAGAAGCAATCAGCTGTTCTACATATAATTGTGGCAATAATTTTTAAACAAAATAATGAAAAAATTTATCCAACAGACAAGTTTTTTAAAAATATTTAAATAATGTCAGTAAATAAATACTTTTCCTAGTATTGATGTAGGTAATAGCATTCAATGTTGGTATAAGCTCACAGCCTGCTACGTGTTGCAGATCATGAGTAATGGACTCTCAGAGTATTATTTACAGTTACACCCACTGCCAAAACAAGAAACATGCAATGTTGGTGCTTTCTGTACACTCATAGCCAAAAGAATCAGTTTAGTTACACATAAGAATATGATCCACTGCAAGAACCATGTAATCAGTACTCTATACTGAGGAAGTCAAATTTAAGCACAAAAATCATACAGGAAAAACAAAGCTGTATACAGTGTGTAAGAGAAGTAACTGAAAACTTTACGTAAAATAAGGGAGGCAACCATTCACCTTTATCTGACTGCTGTGTTACACATAGACACACTGCAAAACACACTATTAACTAGCTGTCAAGCCCAGCTCCTTTTCTGGCAGAAAATACACATGTTCATATACACAATCACACAGACACCCAGATGCACATTCCTGCGGTTTTGATAAGACTGATGATTGATAACTGGTACTGAGAGTAGTTGGCTGTGCTGATGGATGTGGGGAGGAAGTATAGAAGGACTTATGAGGCAAGAAGGTTGTAGTGGGATAGTACAAGGCAGGATTTGGAAAAACAAATGACTCATTGGCTGCTCAATAAAACAAAACGAGTTCTGAGGGCGTTAAAGTATGTAAGACATATAGAAGGAGGGTGGAGGGCTGGGCAGGGGGAGGGGGTGGAAGGGAGGGAGGTGGACATGGTGAGGGAAGGACGAGGAAAGAGAAAGGGAGAGTGGTGGAAAGAGGGTGGGGAACAGTGGCAGGAGAAGACCTATACGACTAGTATGGAGAAGGAGTGGTGTGGACAATTACAGAAGAGAAAAAGTAAAATGTAAGATGGGGCAGTGGGAAACAGGTTAGTGAAGGTTTAGTGCAGGATATGCTGAAGAGACAATTTCCACCTGTGTGGTTCAGAGAAACTGGTGCTGGAGGGGAGTATCTAAATGGTACATGTAGTGAAACAGCTGTTAAAATCATTTTTGTTGTGGTGCACAACATGTTCAGTGACAGGTCAAGTTTGCAGTTAGCCACAGTTTGGCAGTGGCTTTTCATGCAAGTAGACATTTGGTTATCTGTCATGTCCTTCCATCCAGGAATTCCATTATTACTAAGTCTAAATATTGTCATATTCCTTGAAATTTTTCTAATAGTCTAATTGTAGAGAAGTGTGATGGATAAAATTAGTGTACTTTGCAGAACATGACAGACTTGCTCCAAGACTGAGCTGCTCTGAACTAGTAAAATTAACCATTCACTTTTTACCTGACAACTAGTACTTGACCTTTTGTTTTTTCAGGCTGAATATTTATTCAGAGAAAATCCAGAAGGCAAAATGTTGGAGCCACATTATCATCCAGCTGCTGAGGAACTCTTTGCATCCATTAAGAAATTTCAGAGTATTGCAAGAAAAAGTGGGGAAGGAGGCCAGTCCACTGATACTGAGTCATAGTAACAACTGACTATCACATTTAGACTTTATTGTTAACGAAGTGTCAAAGCCTGTTTGCTTGCTTTATGAGTGAATTGTATCCAATATTTAGCTCTCAGGAAAGAAGATCATAAAATAATTTTATTTGTCATAAATAAAAACTGTTCATGTTTTACATTTCATTACTCAGAAGAAAAGACAGTACTAATTTAATTTTCTTGAGTGTTTAAACATATGTGAGCTCTTCTTTACTCAAAAGTGAAGTATTTCGATGTGTGGCATTGGGACAAACCATATTACACTGAAAAAATATTCAAAAAAATTGCTTGGCAGACACTGCATATACCACCATCAGGTATCAGCTTTGCCCAATCTGTTGGAGATCATAAAAATTACGAAGTCGCTAAAAAGCAGAAACTGCTCTAGCTATGACAATATTGCAATCAAGCTGGTAAAATCTTGTGTTGATGTGGTAGCATTTGATTCGAATTACCTACTAAAGAGTCAAGATGAATTCCTAGGTCAATAAAGCCTGAAAAGGAGTTTATTCTTCCATAATATTTTTAAATTTAAACTGTGGCACTTGAAACTTAATGGCTTTGTTTTCTGTACATACTACATAGCTCAAGGCTCAAATGAAAAAAAAAAAAAAAAAAAAAAAAAAGTTTCTCTCCTGTTGTTATAGCTTAATTTGTTAAAATTGTGTCACTTGGGCCTATATGATTTGAGTGTTTAAAAACACAACATGCACCACACACACACACACACACACACACACACACACACACACCTGCAGTCTCAGGTAACTGAGGCTGAGGCACATGAGTTGCATTTGTGTGAGTGTGCACGTGTGTGTTCATCATCTAATTCTGATGAAGGTCTTACTGGCTGAAACCTATATTTGTGACAGTCTTTTTGTTATATCTATCTGTTACTCAGCATCTCCATTATATGGTGAGTAGCAATTTTACTTTTCACAATATGCATAATTTATTTATTTCTGACAGTGGAGGTCTTTATTTACTTATTGTTCAAATGTGTGAAGTTACACACCAATTCAGATCATTTATTACATCCATATCTACATTGACATGATTACTCTGCAACTCACACTTGAGTGCCTGACAGATGGTTTTTTGAGCCACCTTCAGAGTATTTCTCTGCCATTCCAATAATGTTTTACAAAGTGTCTGATGCTGATGCCCTCCGTGTAACAAAAGTGGTAGTTTCTGATGACACTATTTCTTTCTGATGCATATGATAGTGAGGGGAATATCTGTGAAGGAGGAAATCATACCACTGACAATAGCATTCATCCTATGCCTGAATCAAAAGATGCTCCAGACATTGAAACTTCACATGGCTATGTGCAACATTTTCCACAAACTGGAAAAAAATCCAGGCAAATGTTGTAAAATGACTCTTGGTCCCATGACACATTTGAAATCTGAGTAAGTTAGTAAAATCCTTTTTTTGAAACTCCAATGAATGATAATATTTATAGTATTGTGATGTAAGTGGCTAATATTCAGGTTCAAAAAGTTTGTAGTGACAGTTGAGAAGAATTAAATCAAATTATACTTGAAGTCTGTATTGGTTAGCTATTCCTGGCTGACATGTATAAATTGTATGGTGAATAAATGGAATCTATGGGATCCAGAAACAGGTAGAGAAATCTTTCCTGACATAATGTCACAGAAACTATTCTGTTGCATCTCAGTGTGTGTGTTACGCTTTGCTGACAAGTCTGAGCAAAGAGCATGAAGGGCCATTTTGCACAGTACACAATATTTGTAGCCAATTATGAGCTCCAAGAAGATATATTTAGTAATGTGAGGTACTTTGTTAGCAATACTATCCTTTGAGACTTTGAGCCAGTCATATGTATTCACAGAAACTTCACCTTTTCCATTTCTAGTGGCAACAGCAGAATTAACATATGTAATAGGAATAGGTTTTCATTGCTACAGTAACATCAGCTATTAGCTGGCATTTTAGGGCTGTCAATTGTAAACTGGTCACATGTGGGCATTTATAACTCTCGTATAAAAAGGAACCACTTGTCTTGTTTGGCATTAGCGTCTATTGACAAAACATTCTTCTTTTATACCAAAATTTGTGCCTCCAGTTATTTCGAATTTTCAAATGTTATCCGGCATCAATAGCAAGAAGATGATCAACAAAATTGCTTCGCAAAGTTTCAAGTCTAGTGCCACACAAAAAACCTGCAGTGAAAATTCATCCAAATCAAAATGTAAGTGTGTAACATGTGAAGTCCATCCTGAAAAAGCAAAACTAGTTGAAACTATTAATTCGTTGCAAGAAATTGTGCGCAGATCCTTGGCAGAAAACAGAGTGTTAGCTGATAGATTCAAATGTCTTGAAAATGATCATGGAAAACTAAAAACCGCTGAGCAGGGCGTAAGTGAATTCAACAGAAATAAAGTGTACACAGTAACCGATGATTCCGTCGCCATTTCAAGTTTTCCAACACATTCTGGGTGTACCGGTAACAGAAACCATAGCGCAATCATTTCGTCGTCTTAAGTAATAAATTCTCCTGCCGTGCTCCAAAAAACGGTAGGCCTATCTACAAAAGATCAAATCATGCACCATCTGAAAGAAAAGCCTGTTATTAAGCAAAATGTGGAACCTACACAACAGAGTCCGTGTAAAATAAAGTGTGCAGATATCGTAAATAGTGTTTCTTCTTCAGTAATAGCTCAAAAAAATAAATTCGCTATCCTACTACAAAACGATGGTCATTGTGAAAAACAAACTTCTGCTGCATACAATAAATTTGCTCCCAAGACCGCAAAGTTAACACAGATTCATAGTTATCAAAAAAGGTTACCGAATGTGCAAAAACAAAATATATCTACACAGCAAAAACACGTTTCAAAACCTTCTAGCCCCAAAACTGCGATAAACAAAAAAAATTGTGCGCTTGGTGACAGTCATGGACATGGAATTTCAACACTATTGAAAGATAAATGTAATTTAATGGTAACAGGTTTTGTGAAGCCAGGAGCGCAGTTTTGTGAGGTAAATAAACTAACAAACTCTACTGATGTATCTCACTTAAGTAATTGTGATTTTGTCGTGCTTCTAGGTGGTTCAAATGATACATATATATGTATAGGAATGAAACAAAACGGTTTGCAAAAGAAATGAAGGAATGCTTAAACAACCTATTACATACAAATGCACTCGTTGTTAACATTCCTCATCGTTATGATTTGCCTTCCTGGTCCTGTGTCAACCAAAAAATTTACATTGCAAACAAACTGATATCAGAAATATGTTCTACATGTCATAATGTAGAGATAATTGATACATACAATTTAGGAAGAAGATTTCATACAGCTCATGGACTACATTTAAATATGTTAGGAAATGACCAAATAGTAGAAAAACTCCGAAATCATATCCTGAAGAAATCAGCCCCAAGTATCAAGATCGCCAAACAACCACAAATTACAAAATGGTTTAGGCCAAAAACAGAAGCTTTGATGGAAGCAGAACTGTGTCAACCACTCAAAACCATCTCTGCTACTGAAAATTGCGTGCAAGAAGGCACACACAAAAATAAAATCTTGGCCAATTTTTTAGGGTAAGTGCTGTGTCAGAAATACCTTTAGAAAAGAAATTAATTAAACCCTTAACTGAAAAGTCACAAAGTTCATCATTTCTTGTATTACACCATAATGTCCAGTCATTCAGAAATAAGATTCAAATGCTAGAAGTGTTACTTCAGTCTCAAATAAATCCAGATGTAATATGTATTACCGAACACTGGCTGTCTAAAGAAGAAATTCAGTCAACCTCTATTCCAAGGTACTCATTAACAAGCTTTTATTGTAGGAATTTCTCCACACATGGCGGTACTGCTATATTTGTAAAGGACCAGATAAAATTCAGTGAGGTAGGCCTAAATGAACAGATTGCATTATCTGAAGATAAGGAATTTGAGCTTTCTATGGTTATGCTGCCTGAAGTAAACTATATAATTATAAATGATATGATTATAATAGAGGGAAACATTCCACGTAGGAAAAATATATCTAAAAACAAAGATGTTGTGACTTACCAAATGAAAGTGCTGGCAGGTCGACAGACACACAAACAAACACAAACATACACACAAAATTCAAGCTTTCACAACAAACTGTTGCCTCATCAGGAAAGAGGGAAGGAGAGGGAAAGACGAAAGGATGTGGGTTTTAAGGGAGAGGGCAAGGAGTCACTCCAATCCCGGGAGCGGAAAGACCCACCCTAGGGGGAAAAAAGGACGGGCACACACTCGCGCACACACACACACACACATCCATCCACACATATACAGACACAAGCAGGTGTCTGTATATGTGTGGATGGATGTGTGTGTGTGTGCGCGAGTGTGTGCCCGTCCTTTTTTCCCCCTAGGCTGGGTCTTTCCGCTCCCGGGATTGGAGTGACTCCTTGCCCTCTCCCTTAAAACCCACATCCTTTCGTCTTTCCCTCTCCTTCCCTCTTTCCTGATGAGGCAACAGTTTGTTGTGAAAGCTTGAATTTTGTGTGTATGTTTGTGTTTGTTTGTATGTCTGTCGACCTGCCAGCACTTTCATTTGGTAAGTCACAACATCTTTGTTTTTAGATATATATAATTATAAATGTATACAGAGCACAAAGTAGTAATATTCCAAATTTTATGACCAAATTAGAAGTTCTGCTGAATAGTGTCAGCTCATTAAATATGAGAATAATACTTTGTGGCGATTTTAACATTGATTTATCAAAAAACAGTAATGCTAAACTTGATTTGTTAAACGTGACCAAATCCTTTAATATGATCGCCACAATACACTCTCCAACAAGATCAACAGAGCATACTGATTCAATAATTGATCAAATCTTCATAACTGATACTGGTTACAAATTCACTGGCAAAGTACTGAGCATGGGATACAGTGACCATGATGCTCAGCTACTGAGCGTTGACATGGAAAATAGTAAAATCAGCCCCAAAAAAGTTTTTCAAAGAAGAAACTTTTCAGATGGCAATATTAGGATTTTTAACTTCCTATTAGCTAAGGAAAATTGGGACAGTGTTTACATGCAAACAACTGTTGATAATATGTTCTTAAGCTTCCATAACACCTTCCTTTATTACTTTAATACAGCATTTCCTTTTGAAACAAAAACTTCAAGCAATCAAAATAGAAAGTCGTGGGTAACAAAAGGAATCAAAATTTCTAGTGAGAGAAACAGATTTCTCCAATATTGCTCCAAAAAATACATAATCACTGAAGAATTTTCTGACTATTGTAAAGCCTACAAAAAAACTTATCTTAGAGTGATTAGACAGGCAAAACTTTTATGGAATGACAATTTCATAAGAAACTCTTCAAACAAAATGAAAGCTATGTGGAAAGTTATTAAAAAAGAAACTTGTAGTTCAACACCTAAAAAGGAAAACATTTCTCTAACACTTAATGACTTTAAGGTCACAGATTCCATACACAGTTGTAAACAAGTTCAATGAATATTTCACCTCATTAGCAGAAGATCTCATTCAGGCAAACTGCAAGGTATCGTTCTTCAATTCCACCAATACGTCAAACAGCACTAATGCTACAATGTTTGTTTATGAAACAAACCCTGATGAAATTGAAACATAATAAAATTGTTACCCAATAAAATCTCTAGTGGCTATGATGAAGTACCTGACCTCATATTAAAGGTGTGTGCTCCCCATATAGTAAAGCCATTATCAACCATCTACAACCAATCATTAAAAACTGCCATTTTTCCAGATGCTCTCAAAATAGCTAAAGTCTCACCATTACTAAAGAAAGGTTCCCCTGATTTAGTATCCAATTATAGACCATTATCCATATTAAGCATCTTTTCAAAAATCCTGGAAAAACTTTTTTATGACAGGCTTATAAATTTCATAAAAAACCACGCACCAATCAGCATCCAACAACATGGTTTTAGTAAATCTTTATCCACCCAGACAGCAATTTTTGAACTGTTGGACCATGTACTGAAATCAATTGACCAGCATAATATAGCTGCAGGTATCTTCTTAGATCTCTCTAAAGCCTTTGACGTACTAGATCATAAAATACTGCTTGCTAAATTGGAAAGAAGAGGAATAAGAGATGTGGCTTACAACTGGCTATGCTCTTACCTACAAAACTGCAGACAGAAGGTATCACTTCAATACGATATTAATGTACAGAATAAAATAAATAACACAGTTTTCCTCTCGGAGGAAAGAACAATAAGATATGGTGTTCCCCAGGGTTCTGTTCTAGGGCCATTACTTTTCCTCATTTACATAGATGATCCTGTTGAACGTATGAGCCCACAAAAAACTATCCTGTTTGCTGATGATACAAGCATAGTGTTGACTGGATCTAGCCCTGAATCCCTTCAGACAATATCTGATAACTCTATGAAAAAACTTTCTGAGTGGTTTAACAAAAATGGCCTAATTGTTAATAGTGGGAAACTGTATGTATCAACTTCCATCTAATTGCCACATCCAATCAAAAAACTATCCAAGTAAAGTTAAATAATGATAAAATTGAAAATGTAAATGCAACAAAATTTTTGGGTCTATGGGTCCAACAAAATTTAAAATGGGACACACATATAAACAACTTATCAAAGAAACTCTCATCATTGTGCTATGGACTAAGAATACTAAAATCTACTACAAGTAAATCCACACTGATGCAAGCATACCATGCGCAGTTCCACTCATTGCTCCGCTATGGAATCATCTTTTGGGGAAATTCAACTCACAACACAAATATATTTAAACTACAAAAAAGAGCACTGAGGATAATCTGTGGCCTCAAAAAGCTGGAATCCTGTAAATGTCAATTTATAAAACTTAATGTTCTAAGCATCCCATCCCTATTCATTCAAGAAACAATCCCATTCACCACAGAATACCTCTCAAGAACAGGCAAATTAATCCAAAACAATGATATACACGCTCATTATGCCAGAGGGCAATCTAATATCCATCAAACTTTTTCAAGGACATCATCATACCAAAAATATATAACTCATCTGGGTGTCGTATTACACAATAAAATTCCAGAACAAATAAAAACTGCTCCAGATCCAATATTTAAAAATAAACTAAAGGCACATCTGACAAAGCACTGTTTCTATTCAGTACAATAATTCCTGGAAATGAAAAATTATAAAGTTCCTTTGTAAAATACTGTGATTAGAGTAAAACATTCTGTAGGCAAAATAATAACCTAATTTCTACTATACACAACTATGTTTCAGTTTCACTTCCCAAAATTTTTTAACTCGCTTTTTGAATGTACAAGTATACATTCTATTAGTATTAAAACTTAATTGTCTGTGAAATCTCAATGTTAATTTCATGTTTAATGTAGTTTTTAAATGACATTGTCCTTCTGTTGTGTTTCCAGTTGACATTTTCACTATTCTGTAATCTCAGTGATTATTTGTGTAAATTTAAAGTAGCACTACATTGCCTACATGTTTCTTAGTTCCCCATGTAAATTGTTTGTATTCTCTGTATGTGAAGTTACTATATTCATCAATGAACAATTTTGTGTACATTTTTTTAAATGGCAGTCCATTGCCTATTTTTTTTTTCCTCCAAACTACATATTTGTTAAGAAAAATGACTTGTCCTATATCATGTGTACTTTGTACAATATGTGATCCACAGGATAAATAAATAAATACAAATACAAATACAAATACAAATACAAAGCTACCCGAGTTCCTTAAAATGCCTATAAAATTTTAAAGGTACTATTTTGTGAAGCGCTGCATACGCAGCTGCATGATTTAGACTGGGGCCTTTTGTCGGGCTAATGTTATTTTGCCGTAACAACGAGAGGTCCTTTTTCAGAAGACTGGCATTGATTTTTTTAAGGATATTATTGACTGCTGTTGGATTAAAACAACTTTCAAATTGATATGAGTGTGTACAGAACAAAGTAAATTACAAGAGTATACAAAAATAGATATTTTAGACATTAATTGAATGTTTTTGCTTGTACTGAAAATTTGACTTCTCTGACAAGGGATCTCTTTTCGCTTTGTCTTTCACAGTTAATGAAAACATATACAGGGTGGAACACAGAACAGAAGAATTGCCAGCAGCACTTTCCATGCTCATGAGAAAAATTATACATTTCTGAACTGGAAACTTTAGCAATAGTTTTTAGATTCATAACATTTGAGGGGTTACCTACTGGGTTACATGACAATAGCTTACACAGATCGCAGAGCCTTGAGCTTTCTACAACAATTTAAGTAAAATTATCCAATATTGACCAAATAAGCATTATATTTACAGCAGTTTTACCTGAAAGGTAAATCAAAGATAAGGACAAACAGTGTGGTTGACACTCTCTCCAGAATGCTAGTAGGCAAAAGGTATTAGGTAACTGGGGGTCAGATAAGATTAATTCATTTTCAGAGACTAAAGGCTGAAAAACTGATTAGACATAATTGTAAACATGTGAGAAGGGAACAATATGAAGATCCAAATTTGAGATTAGTTAAATATTATTATAATTCAGACAGGTAGGTAAACGTTAATAATGCTACACAATCTTCAAGGGTCTGTTGTTCAAGAGGAAGATTTCAGATAAACTAGAGTGCAAATTATGTTTCCCTCAACAACATGTGGATACATTAATTGTCTACCTACAGGAGAGTTACAGTCATTATGGTACCAGAAACATTGTAGCTGAAATTCAGGAGAGACTGTAATATTCAACAGCTTTTGGATAATACTAAAAGAGGATTAGCTGGATGTGATAAGTGCCAAAGAATAAAGCCCACCACTGTTCCATGCATGCAGCACTCCCTAATTCTCCAAGATAATTAGTAGTTGTTAATTTACTGAGACCATTGCCCACATCTACTGAGCTAGAGGGGGGGGGGAGGGGGGAGGGAGAGAGAGAGAGAGAGAGAGAGAGAGAGAGAGAGAGAGAGAGAGAGAGAGAGAGAGAGAGAGAGAGAGATACTGTAAACATGTTTTTGTAGTTCTGCATATTTTTTCAAAACATGTGAAACTTTCCCCTATAAAGAAGGCCAACACAAAACTAGCGTTAAAAAAAAACTAGAAAAGGATTATTTTTAAAATCTGTGGTTGCCAAAATCTCTGCTATCAAACAGTAGGCCCCAGTTTACACCTGGAAGATTTATGCTATCTATGGGGATGCACAAACTTAATCACACAAAAATTTCAACCTGTTTTCCATAAGGGAATATGGGTGAGAGGGTCATGAAAGAAATCAATAGGCTGCACAGGACATGCTATGCTAAGAAACAATCTGCTTGGGTTAGTCACACACCATTATCAACAATTCAGGGAATGAATTTACTAGAATTGCTCCTTGTGAACTAATATTCAGAGATAAACCTACTAATAATATTTAGGAAGGGACTGAGTTTTCTTCCTTGAGCAAAATAGCTCAAGGTGAAAAGATAAGGTTAGGTAAAGAAATGATAAAGAAAAAGGATGCAGAAATGAGTAGGAGGCATAATGACAATATTAAGCCTGTCAGTTTCAAAATAAGGGTTTTCGTATTAGTGAAAAAGGAAAAATCCAGTAAGGTAAATCAAGAGACATGAAACTTTTTGCATGTATACTATGATCAATTCAAAGTAGTCAGAATTCCTCATGCTAGTGCCTATGAACTTACCTGTTCTAAATCTGATATGATATTTGGCTTAAAAATGTAACAGATTTGAAACCATACATCCTATATCTAATCTGTTTTATATTTCACCCACCTAACCTTGAAGTATTTCTTAATCTGGGAAACATCCATTTTGCAAACATAATTCAAAACATTCTGAAAAATGAATAAAGCATTTATGTAGGGGGTTTGCTACTCTGTAGTGAATAATTGTTTTGTGAGTGGTGCACTTCATAATGAGGTGTAACTATTTTTCTCTTTCTGGCAACTCAAATCTACATCTTTTCTGTCTACAATTCTGTCCCAATTTGGTCATTTTCTACACATACAAGATTCTCTCTCATAGTATACTTCTTCACAAGGTCAATAACCTGTCATTGTTTCACATGTATCTTCATGACTGTGTTTCAATAGCAGTTCCAAAATATTTATGTCTTATCATTCATTTATACAATCTGTCTCATTGATCCCAGTATCAATCACAATAATCGGTATATCCATAGTACACTTTACCCTGTTTGTCTCAATATATAATGGATGCCCAAAGTAGAAGTACAAAACAGCACTGTAAGTATTATTTAATTCTTTATGCACCAGAGGCCTGAACACAACTATCTCACTGTTTCACGAGCTGAAGGATTTCTTGTTCCTAGAATTCCTGTGGCTGTGACAGGAGCCAGTCCTCAACTGTGTCCTCCAGTTCATCATCTGAGTTGAAGTGTTTCCCTTTGAGATGTTTTTTTAGTCGACCAAACACATGAAAGTTTCAGGGCAAACATGAAAGTTGCTGGGCAATATGTCTGGGCTGTAGGGTGGATGCACAAGTTGCTCACACTTAAACTTGGCCATTACACTTTGTGTAACCTCAGTGACATGTGGAAACACAATATCATAGAGCAGTATCACTCCCTCTCTGAGAAGTCCAGCCAATTTGCTCCTGATGGACTTGTGTATAGGCTATGGAGTGAGAACAGTACACAACACAGTTAATGGTTCTTCTGTGCTCAAGGAATTTGATGAATATCGGAACTTGAACACTGAAAAATGCGATTATCACCACCTTGCCTGTTTAGGGCACAGCTTTGCATTTTTAGGGGGATGTGACACATGAGTACAACCACACCAGACACTACATTTGTGTCCCTTGATGTCTGACTATGTTATCCTAAATCAACATACCCAAATTTCTAACAGTTTAGTTGTTGCAGCACTTTGTACCTTTTCATTTGAACACTCCTTATGTATATCCACATTATTAATCATTTCAACAATATGTTATTTAACAAATACAAAATATAATAATAAAACTAAACTCAAATGTCCTAGGCTTTTCATCTATATTTTTTCCATTTAAATTTTAGCCCCCCTGTGGTTACTGCCTGGGCGCACAAGGGCAATACAGTTTAATACACCAGATAGTAGAGGTGACACATTTGATGAAGTCCTGTATTGTTACTGATTCAAAGCACTTCACATTTTCATTTCAGTACATGTGGAGTCATACTGCTCTTGAAGCAGTGGGTCTAGGCCAAGGCTCCCAAACTGTGTTCCAGAGAACAGTGGTGTTCTGCAGGAAGAGAATAAGTGCTCCACAAAAAACTATTAACTTGGCTTTTTTCCCCCTCAACATTTTGACATACTTATGTAACAGATGTAAATTTCCTGACTGACTGCTATTGGTGCCAAAAACATCATGTAAATGTTATTGCCAATAACATGACATGACTGTGTTGTTGGTACAGAAAGAAGATAGTGAAAAGTTGTTTCAATACACCTCCAACCACTCAGCAACTGCATTCATTTTTATTCTCTTTTTCTCTGTTGCCAGTATTCAGTGCACCAATGGGCTAGTTATCATGGCAGCACTTCTGATACATTATTCACAAATCTGAGTAAAATACATCAGAAAAATACTTGTTAAGTATTTAGCATATGGACATCTAAATTCTGGAGGGAACAGATCTGCAGGAATAATACATCATTCACAGGTAAGTACAGGTTTGTAGAAATGTTAGTCATGCAGCCAGTTGTTAACTACACTCCACGATGTTTCAACTTGGCACCTGCCAATCTTCTTTGGGTGAGCTATCAAAGACTGATGGAGATGTCCTCCATTCAGCAATATACAGCGCATTGTCAGTACTCTGTGTATGCATAAAAATCAAGCTTACAGACACATTACTCTGCCTGGTGGCAATGTCTTCACTAGTGGAGCTGCAAAACTCCACTGTTCTCAGCTTTGTCACTTGCAGCAATCTTCAGTGCACTCTGTTGCCTTTGATTTGAGCAAATCATGGAGACTATACCATTACACATATTATTATCCAACTTGTAGCCATTGTCACAGTTCATCAGATTTTCCACCATGCATATTTCCATGTATTCTTTAATAATGAAAATTATTGTTTTATCATACTCCATTGAATGTCTGTTGGGGGTGTGATGTTCGGCAATAGCAGACTTATTTTGTTGCACAAGGCAAGTGAAGCATTGATGTTCAGTGCAGCCATATCACATTGGCAACTTATTTTATAAACACCAGCCTTCCATAATAATAAATTGTCCTTCATTGATTCGAGCAGGTTGGCAATCTTAGACAGTGAGCAGAAAACTACTTTCACCTGAAAATTACAGAGGATGAAATATTACCAACAAAGGGAAGAAAAGCTAGAGATTTAGCTGGCATACACTCCTCTTTGTCCACTTTATGGTTCTTGGTTTTAACTGATAGTGCCCTGTTAATCTATGAAGTAGAGTATCCATTTTCCCTGAAGCAAGCTCTCTAAGTAAACTATCTGCATCTGACCCTGTGTGAGCTCTGATTTTAAGCACACTCAGTTTGTGATGGGTGATGACAACTTGATGGTTGTAAATAGAAGTCAGTATGTGTTGGCTTACAATAAACCGAATGCTAAAGAGAGCCATCATTCTTTTGATAACCTAAACATCCAGGAAAGGCGCCCAACCATCTTTCTCTAATTCTATAGTGAACTGGGTGTTCTTATGAATGGAGTTGAGGTGATGGATAAACTCCGTTAATTTATCTTCTCCATGAGGCCACGATATGAAAGTATCATCCACATACTTCCAAAAGAGAGTTGGTTTAAGGGCTGCTGATAGAAGCGCTCTCCCCTCAAAGTTCTCCATAAAATGTTGGCTACCAGGAGAAACAGAGGGCTACAATTGGCAATGCCATTAGTTTGCTCAAAATGTCGTTGGTTGACCATAAGGTTGACGTTGCACTCTTGAACAAAGCCAATATCCACCTGAAACATATTACCAAGTAATGCCAAAGAATATTTGAGAAAGACCTTTGTAAAAAGAGAGACCACATCAAAGCTGATTAAACAGTGCAGACAACTTACACATTGAGTCCTCAGTCTGTTGCTAAATCTGGCCACAATAGGTATATGATATGAGCATTACTCCCAGTGACCTCAGCAAGGAAGCAAGATGTGTGGCTAAATCATATGCGAGGGCATCAATATTGTTTACTATTGGCTATAAAGGCAGATTTTCCTTACGAATCTTAGGAAGGCCGTACAGTACTTATGGTATGTAACTATGTGGTCTGAACCTCTTGATGATCTCTTGAGGTAACAAGGAGGAACTCAGACGAGCAGAAATATTCCATTACACACATCCTGTAAGATCATAATGAGTCCTCCTATAGGTCAAACTGTTCAGTAGACCACACATCTTATGCAAACACTACAGTACTGTCGCATTACCTTCACCAGCTCTCAGTACCACTATGTCAGATTCCTCTGTCATTTCTGAGGAGATTTATTTAACACCATGAGAAGGAGCTTTCAAAAAACATTGCAAGTTTCCTTCTTATTTCTTCAGCATCCAAAGGAAGGCACCATACGGATTCTTCAGTACCACTCACAAATCTTATTAGAGGTAAAGAGGCATACAGCACCTTCTATTGGATGCTGCTGTGCTGTTTTGAAAGCTCCTCCTCAATGTAGTAACTCTCACAAAAAGAGCTGCACTATGAAATTTCCTAGAGGATTCTGACACAGCAAGACAAATACTGGCATAGTGTTACCGAGATCTGATAAAGATACTGCAGCAGTATTATTACCTCATTGTGTGTATGTTGATAAAATGTATGGTATACTAAGCAGTTTGACGTATAGGAAGACTGATTACAATCCTACAGGACATGTGCAGTGGGAGGCTTCTGCACTTCTGAAGTCTTCCTTGTTACCTCAGATTACCTCCTATTTCTTGATTGTGTCTGTTGCAATAATGACATGAGATGGCGGTTAGGTCTGGGCGAATTTGCTTCGCTCAGTATAATCGGTGACTTATACTATTAAAGTGCGGCACTCCATATCACTCTGAATAAGGGCAATGAAATAATGAAAATTAATAGTTGGTAGGTCTGTCAGTGCAGAGAAGCAGAACAGAATGTCTTCCATTCCCCAGTGTTAATTAATCTCCATTTACTTGTAATAGTACTGTAGAAGTCAGCACAATAGGTGCTAATACATTAGAACCAGACTTGGCAACATGAATTATACTCACCTAAACTTGATACAATATTCAGTGCTTTAAAATTGCTTTCTGACTTTTTTACATAATGTAATTTGGACTAAAATTTACCCCTTAAGTCTAAACTTATGAATTTTGAAAACCTAAGTGAATTTTGGTTAACTGAAAGCCAAAAATAAAATAAAGCACCAATTACTTTACCTAAAATCCATGTACAACCTGCAGAACAGTTTATTTTTTGGAGTATAACTAGGTACATAACACATTTATATATATTAAATTTTATCATTGTCCATTGCTGAGTTTTTGATGGTGGCCATAGCTGACTAAATTCTTCAAGATAAACTAAGTCAGAGTAGAATGGAAAAGTGGGTCAGCTTGTCCATGTTTTCATTCTCCCGAATTGGTTCATACTGAACAATTTTTTTTCCAACTGGATAATAGACTAGTTCATATTTTCTTAACTAAATTCAATTAAGCATTCAGTTGAGCTGAAGGCTGGATTTACAATTAAAATGACAGCACGCATAATGATATGTGATAAAATTTTGTATGCTGCGATTTGGTTTTCACACTGGTTTGCTTATGCAAATGATCAGGCTTACATGCTAAGAATGCTGTCTGTAGTGTGCAACATTCCAAATTTAATCATAGCACATGTTGGTACAAGTCAGTACACTTTTACATCCAGTGTCTTATGTTTCTGACTGTTGCCAATGACCCAACAGATGTGGTACTATCGTGATGAAGACATTTTGTGTTAGTTGAGAAGTAAATAATGCAATGGATGGGTTTAAATGTTAACAACTCCATGATGGTGTTTGATGAAATTTGCTATTTCCACTTGCAATTTGTATTGCAGCTGGTGAAGTGGCTGCGTGCCTGAATGGTCACCAGTGAAAGACAAATGTAGCAAAGTTCCTCTCTTCTGTCTACACACCATGTGGGAACCATCTTCTTCCTCTGCTTCCTGCATTCCTTGAAGCTAAACCTCAACTTAGCATTAACTAGTTATAGCCAGTATACTTTTATAAATATATTATTTAGAGTGTAAAGAAGGTGTTTCAGCAAAACTGTTTTTCTTTTTATAAGCTTTATATATTACTGAAAAGTGTCCATGGACTCATGGTTAAATAGAAGAAATTTGAGGGTATGAAGCTGTGGTAATTCAACTGATACATATACTACTGAAGAAGAAAAGGTTACACAACTGAGATTTCTTCGAAAGATAATATTAAAGAATAAATGTCTCAAAGAAATAGACCTAAATGGAAGTATGATCAAAGCTATTTAAAAGTTGGTTTCATGTGTACTGATTTATCAGATCCTCCCATAGAAGTGCACATTTTATGTCAAAATAAAAACTCACAAACAGTTCTTCAATCCCAGCTAAACTTGGTAGGCACATATAAACAGTGCATGCAATCACAAAGGAAAATATATTAACTTTTCAAATGTAACTCAACAGAAAAGCCTAATCTGCAGAAAACTACTTTTGCAAAATTTGAAATGAAAACATAAATGAAGCATCTTACCACATAGGTTACCTTTTGCACTTAATGGTGAAGCTCATTCAACTGGAGAAAAACTTATGAACCCAGTTGTAAAAGAGATGGCACCATGCATTATTAATGAACAAAAAAAAAAGATGTAGTATAATTATCTAATGATACAGTTTCATGATGCATCAAAGATGTTTCTGCTGCCATAAAGGAGTAATTTATTGACTTGGCTTTGCAGTGAGCATGCACTACAGAAGGGTGAATCTACTTATGTCACAGGACTACTAGTGTTTGTTCATTATACATTTCATAACAGTGTTGAAGAAGATAGATTCATGAGTGCGTATTATATGAAAAAACAACAGGAGAAGATACATTCAATTGCATTAATGTTTACATTATAAAACATGAGATCGATTGGGAGAAGTGTACTGATATTTGCACAGATGGTGCTATAGCCATAGTAGGAAAAACCCAGGAAGTTTTATCATGTATACTACAGGTAGCTACAAGAGCCACCAACAGTCATTATATTTTGCATAGACAAGCTTTAGGCACAAAAAAAAAGCTTACTGATTTAGAACAAAAAAAGTCTACTGATCTAAAATATGTTATGGATTAAGCAGTCACACTGATAAACAACATAAAATCTCAGTCATTGGTGTCTATATTGTTTAAAATTTTTGTGATGAAATGGCTAGTGAATACAATGCACATTTATTCTGTAACAAAAGGGAGATGGCTAGTCAGAAGGAAAGCACTATGAGGCTTTATGGACTTTGTAATGAGTTACTGGCCTTCTTTAATGCACAAAATAATTCAGTACAAAATGTTATTGAATATTTAAGAAATCCTTTATGGTTGATAAAATTCACGTATCTGGCAGATATTTTAAATACAAGAGACAAAATTGCATTTTTTGAGAGTAAATTAAAATTTTGGATTTCTTCAGTTCTACATGAATGTTTGACTGAAAACAATTTTAAAGTAGATGAAGTTTTTAAGCTGTTTACAGAACACTTACATGACTTTTTTTCAGAGATTAGTGAGGACAATTCCTTGTTTGAAACCCATTTTCCACTCTGATTTAAAGTAAAAGCACAACGATCAGCCATTATGCAGTTTATGGGACAATTTATGACAAGAATACCTGAGCTTATCAAAACAAGCTATTATTGATTTACTTCTGTGTATCATAACATATTTACATGAAGCAGGATTTTCTTATTAATCTGCAATGAAGACAAACTCAGGCACAGGCCTTACAGTGCACCAGATATTATAATTTAACTTTCTACTATTATACCACATGCCATGAAAATTTTTGGTTGAAGGACTCACAATCACTGAAGCCACTGGAAACCTTATCTCACTTTGTTGTTACATGTTAAGGGAAAAAATAATAATAAATCACAAAAGACATATTAAATAATTTTTTCGTATTTAAAAAAAAATTGTATTATGATTTCGGTGTCATCAGTTATGATTTAAAATGGAATTAATCACTGAATAAAACAAGTTTTCCTCATTTTTAAAAATTTAATTGGCCTTCAAAAGAAGAAAGGTGCTCCATCAAAGTACTGGGCTTGTCAAAGTGTTCCGTCAGAGGAAAACTGCTGCACATTGTATTTTCCACGATATTAAGATTTATTATTTAGGTCCCTGGTACTAATGGTTTTGAGTATAATGCACTAAAGAAAGATGTATTTATAATTACCTTGTTTCAATAAATGAAGTAAGTAAGTGACATTCTGAAAAGAATAAAGCAGCAGTTTTCATCTGTCAGAACACTTTGACAAACCTAGTACTTTGATGGAGCACCTTGCTTATTTTGAAGGTTAATTAAATTTTTAAAAATGAGGAATGGCTTCAGTGACTAAGTTCTTAAACCAGAAATGTTCTTGGCATGTGGTGTAATAGTGGAAAGTTGAATTGTAATATCTGATGCACCGTAAGGCCTGTGCCTGAACTTGGAAATAGCTTCCATCCTTCTCAAATGTATTTATCCAAGATTTTGTAAAATCTTTTTGTATATGATTGGAAACTATATTTCATCCATTATAAGGAATGAAAATCGTTATTTCAACTTTAGAAATAAATTGTATCCCTTTACTAATATAGGAAGTTTTATGCATTTTTCCACATATCTGAGTGCTGAGGATGAGTGAAACCATGGATGCCAAGAAACGTGCCTGAAAAAATGGACCCACCTTTGAAAGGCATGGGCAGAACTCACAACAAAGTGTACATGTGAAGCGTTTTCAATAAATAAAATCTGAATTTCCAGGAATAATATGAAAAACTGTTGCAAAAAAAGGAACTTATTTGCTAAAGAAACTTTCAGTGTGTCCATGTAATGTATTCGCCTCTAAAACCATGCAACATTTATATTGCTTCTATATTACATCTGTGAAGTTGTAATTGTCAGATTATTCACATTGTTATTATCTATTATGATTTTGGAAAAGTGTTTAAAAACTAGTCATCTGCCACTAAATTATCCAGTCAATATTTGTCTGTATATCTTTTTTGGTTGGGAGGGAGAGGGGGACAGAGGGTGCTGGAATGGAGCAAGCTAGAAACTTCCGTCTGCTCTTGCAGCAGTCATTGTAATATACACTCCTGGAAATGGAAAAAAGAACACATTGACACCGGTGTGTCAGACCCACCATACTTGCTCCGGACACTGCGAGAGGGCTGTACAAGCAATGATCACACGCACGGCACAGGGGACACACCAGGAACCGCGGTGTTGGCCGTCGAATGGCGCTAGCTGCGCAGCATTTGTGCACCGCTGCCGTCAGTGTCAGCCAGTTTGCCGTGGCATACAGAGCTCCATCGCAGTCTTTAACACTGGTAGCATGCCGCGACAGCGTGGACGTGAACCGTATGTGCAGTTGACGGACTTTGAGCGAGGGTGTATAGTGGGCATGCGGGAGCCGGGTGGACGTACCGCCGAATTGCTCAACACGTGGGGCGTGAGGTCTCCACAGTACATCGATGTTGTCACCAGTGGTCAGCGGAAGGTGCACGTGCCCGTCGACCTGGGACCGGACCGCAGCGACGCACGGATGCACGCCAAGACCGTAGGATCCTACGCAGTGCCGTAGGGGACCGCACCGCCACTTCCCAGCAAATTAGGGACACTGTTGCTCCTGGGGTATCGGCGAGGACCATTCGCAACCGTCTCCATGAAGCTGGGCTACGGTCCCGCACACCGTTAGACCGTCTTCCGCTCACGCCCCAACATCGTGCAGCCCGCCTCCAGTGGTGTCGCGACAGGCGTGAATGGAGGGACAAATCGAGACGTGTCATCTTCAGCAATGAGAGTCGCTTCTGCCTTGGTGCCAATGATGGCCGTATGCGTGTTTGGCGCCGTGCAGGTGAGCGCCACAATCAGGACTCCATACGACCGAGGCACACAGGGCCAACACCCGGCATCATGGTGTGGGGAGCGATCTCCTACACTGGCCGTACACCATTGGTGATCGTCGAGGGGACACTGAATAGTGCACGGTACATCCAAACCGTCATCGAACCCATCGTTCTACCATTCCTAGACCGGCAAGGGAACTTGCTGTTCCAACAGGACAATGCACGTCCGCATGTATCCCGTGCCACCCAACGTGCTCTAGAAGGTGTAAGTCAACTACCCTGGCCAGCAAGATCTCCGGATCTGTCCCCCATTGAGCATGTTTGGGACTGGATGAAGCGTCGTCTCACGCGGTCTGCACGTCCAGCATGAACGCTGGTCCAACTGAGGCGCCAGGTGGAAATGGCATGGCAAGCCGTTCCACAGGACTACATCCAGCATCTCTACGATCATCTCCATGGGAGAATAGCAGCCTGCATTGCTGGGAAAGGTGGATATACACTGTACTAGTGCCAACATTGTGCATGCTCTGTTGCCTGTGTCTATGTGCCTGTGGTTCTGTCAGTGTGATCATGTGATGTATCTGACCCCAGGAATGTGTCAATAAAGTTTCCCCTTCCTGGGACAATGAATTCACGGTGTTCTTATTTCAATTTCCAGGAGTGCATTTTTCTATATTTATTATTCCATTTTTATACAATTATCTATGTAATGCACATGTAGCATATGCACAAATATTTCAAGCTGCTAATTAGGACAAATTTTAATTGGATGCATTGTTCAGTGCCTCATTCTTACTGTCATATTGTATGTAATTTTTGTGAAAATCTTGTTAGTTAAAAGATAATATCCTTTTTACTGCAAGATGCAAGAGTAAATTTCTAGTAAACTAATTGGCAGGTCTTATATTATTCACAACAGCTGTTGGAAAGAGTGACATATGGACTTTCGAGTCAGATATTTTGAATTATCTGAAACTAATTAACTTATGAAATAATTTACATTACAGTTTATGACCAGCTATATTTTCCACAGCAGATTTTGCCTCTGTGCTTGTTAGACTCTAACCTCACAATTATATTTTTGTTGACATGATTTTTATGCACACTATGACACACATTACTAATTGATTAGGTTGCAAATTAAGATTTTTGCAAAATTTTCAATATGGTGCTTGTACTCACCAATGGGGTACTCCCAGCACAGGCACATAAAATGGCTTCAAAATTTTTTTAAATTTGCTAACCCATAAAATACTTCATAAATCAATTTACTCTTAATACTTATACTCCATCCTAAGTAGCAGAATATAACATAGCTATCTTTCAAATGATTATGTAATTTCCCAGATTGCAACATGTGTGTATGCCAATTGCCAGATTTGGGGTTCTATATATAATACAAGCAAGGACCTAATTCAAACCTGTATTTCACTGTCATAGCACTTAAACTGGTAAACAAAACTGATCTTGCATAATTATGTACAGGTAAAGTACATAATGGAAATAAAAAATTTAAATGAAATTATATGGTTCCAGAGGCCTTTTCAAATCTCAGTCACCTACGATGTGTGTGTGTGTCTATATACTGAAGTGACAACTGAAAATTTATACCAAGGTCAGGATTTCAAACTGGGTCACCTGCTCACTCAGCATGTGTGTGGTATCACATATCGATGCCACCCAATAGGCATCATGAAGGTGGTAATGGAATTGCAAGTTTCTGTTAGATGCCAGTAGTGGTCGCACAGAATCTGGCTGTCCCAATGGTGTGCACCTGCTGAGTCATGCCTCCAGCAGCTCTGGATTCTGAGTGCCATCTACCGCCATAATATAGGATGGCTAGCGGCAGCTACTCGACCCACTTGCACTTGGAGCCTCTTTGTTACAACACCATCATTTGCACTTAGTACAGTGAGCCTTTTCCTTGTTAATATTGATTGTTGGACTCTTATTTCAGCTACATTATTTGTAATGAATCTTCATACTGTTTGAAAAGTACAAGTTAAGTAAATCTTCCGTTTGTTGTGTTAACTTGCTCACTAATGATTTCTGCTCCTGTACAGCTTTCCAATGACGACAACTGCCGTACCATTCTGTTGTCCACCTCTCCTTACCATTGCGTACAAAATCTTACACAATGAGTTGCACCAACCACGGACTACCTTAACACACCTCCCTCCTCAGTCCAGATACCCATTGATGCCTGAGCCCATTCGGCATTCCCTCTAAACTCAAATAGCACTGCAGAGAATCTAGCTGTACTGAAACAGCACCTCAGTATCAAACGAAACGTGTGATCCTGCCAGAAACCCAGGCATAGGTGGTTTAATCAAATGAAAGCATATGGTTCCACAGACATTTTCAAGTCTTAATCATCTGTGATGTATATATGTAGACTGAAGCGACAACTGAAAATTTGTACTGAGGCTGGGATTTGAACCCAGGTCTCCTACTCACTAGGCAGATGCACTATCTCTACGCCATCCTGTCACAGTGGCTTTGAGGAGATAGGCATGCTAAGGTAGTTTGTGTGGTTTTGCAAAGCCACTGTGACAGGGTGGCGTATTGGTCGGTGCATCAGTGTAGTGAGCAGGAGACCCAGGTTCAAATCCTAGCCTTGGTACAAATTTTCACTTGTCAGTTCAGTCTGCATACATACATCATAAAAATTCATTTTATGGGCCTGTATGTATCACACATTAAGTTTGTAAACTGCCTGTATGTGCAATGAACTGAAAATTGTGTTCCACAACTATTCATAGAGGTTGAACAATTTAACACATTACCACAGAATAAAATTCTGATTTTTTTTTCTTTAAACCAATATGGGCACTTGGCAATCTCAAGAAATAGTCCAGGCAAATTAGGAAAAAATGGAGGGAAAAATTTTGAAGTTTTGAAATATTGGGGAAACAATCTTAGGGGATGTAGAAATAAAAAACCAGAAAGTTCCATCCCCTATTGGGGGAGCTTCCCCCTCCCACCCCCTTAATGTAATTTATTTACCTTTTTTCTAACTTTATGAAAAATGGTTCATTTAACAAAGTTATCTATATGACAGAAAATATTTCTGGTGAAATTCTACTCAGAGGTCATATGCATGTTTAAGCAAGGTAATTAGTTTACGAGTGCTAAAATTTGAAGGCAAAAATAAAAGTGAAATTTCTTTTAAAACAGACCCTTTTTTTATACGGAACAATTTTGCTTTACTGTCTTTTACTTTAGATTTATGCAACTTCAATTACTAGAATGAAAATCATTTTTCATGAAAATTAAGAATTACTGTAAAACTGATCAACAATTACTTTTGTTGTAATATATTTGCAATCGCATGTATAGCATGTAGACAATGAAAATACCACAATATCTATCAAATAAATAAATTCTTGTTTTTTTTCATAAAACCATCATCCAAATCTTCTGTCAAATCACTGTGAGGCACATTAGTGCAGCTTTGTCCATGACAGTTTTTGCACATTGTTGTGAAATGTAGGCCAGGCTTCACACATCCACACTTTCTTCCGCAGCCTTATAAAATCAGCAGCAGTATTTTCTCTGGAGCAGGTGGTTGTTTCATGTGAATCGGGGAGAGGGATGAGTTTGATTCTCTCCAGCCTCAGTTTCTGTGATACAAGTTGTTCCCCAGCCATTGCTGGACTTGTAGGTAAACTCAGTGAGTGGAGATTCTGTGGCAAATGAGAGAATATGACAAGCATTGTTAACCTGACCCAAAAGTACATTAAAACTTTTAAATTGAATGGCATTTAAGTTGTCATCATCAGGAGACTCTACTGTTTTTGTGTAGAGACAGGGTATAAACTTCTTTCGTGCTTTTGCTATGGTATCAGGAGAGGAAGCACAATCATTGAATATCTGTGGAATATCATGAAGTTGGGGACAGCAGTTGAATAGTTGGAAAGCTTGCAGCTTACCTTTCCCAAACAAGGCTGAAGTGCTGTCACAACCACTTATTGCGAGAAGAAACAGAATTTAATTCTTGCATTCACGAATGAGTGAGGAGTTAGATATATCTGTAGAACTGTAACACCTTGTTCTGATGCTACCTTTACCTTCCTTCATCAGGATTATGTCTGAAAGAGCAATAAGTAGCACAATAAGATCTACATCTTGGTTTGGTTTGGTTTTGCTTTAGGGTGCAAAAAACATCTGGGGTCATACATGCTCAAGTCAAACCTAGAGAACACAAAGACAGAGAGGAGTTAAAAGACGACTATACGTCAGCCCCAATTGACATAATAGAAGAAAACTAAAACTTAAATGGCCTTTGCCATATTGCTTTGGTTGATAAAAAGTAAAACGCGGTCTACAGCCCATGCATCATTTGCTAAAATGGCCGATAAATCAAACGGCAAACCCAAGCAGGAACATTAACGGTTAAAAAATGGGCATTGATCCACTATTATCACTTGCTGGTAAAATTTTGAGGTATTTATTGGTTTTGCAACAATTTCAACAACTGCATAGTGGTTTCAATACCAAAACTGTTTAGTTTTTGCACAAGCTGTGTAATAAACATTTCCTTACTGCTGAGGTTACTAAGAAAGGTGGACTGTGATTCAACACACAACGTCTCGTCATTAATGAATATTTCTTGTGAGGTCTGCTTCATCTTTTGCCTTTGGCATTCAACAGTTTTTATGTTCAGAGAACTTTCTGAATATCCATTAAATACAACAGCAGTATCATCTTTATAATGTGTCTGAATATAGGCTATTAAAGTTTTATAAATGTCACCAAAAGTTCCATTCTTGGGTCACACGACATGATGGATAAGAAACCCTCCATCTGTAACAAAGAATTTTGATTCATTATTGTCAATATTCCTTTCAGGTACTTGATTGAAGAGATTGCACAGTCAGGGCTTTTTTGTTTTCCTTATCAACCCACTGCTGTCTGACAGACATTGGTACACTCGAGAATTCGTAATTGAAGCACTCCTTTAAAGCAAGAGATGAATGAAACCTCGCAGTATTCTCTGGAATAACTGTGTTGTATATGCTTCAGTTATATTTTCTTTTGAGCCTAACAGTTGACATGCACATTGTCCTAACATGCTGGATACCTTAAGCTTCAGGGAACCAAATTTTGGTGAAACAGTAACTTTTGTTCAAAGGGCTTCTTCACCAATAAACACAGCTTTGTAGCAGTTTACTTCCTGAGAAGCTACTAATCCAGATCCTAATGAATGCAATTACTATTTATAAACATATGGAGTGTGTTGTTGGAAACATAACCGAAATGTTCTGCAAATTTTCTCATCAATTTCTATCCTCCAACTCCTCAGTTCAACATGTTGATCACTTAAAACCAAATGTCAATTGCAGAACTGTTCCATAGCTTCACATATGTGATGGGATATTGGTATACCGAAAATCCATCAG
The DNA here is from genome assembly GCF_021461385.2 of Schistocerca piceifrons. NCBI lineage: Eukaryota > Metazoa > Arthropoda > Insecta > Orthoptera > Acrididae > Schistocerca > Schistocerca piceifrons. The sequence goes on from NC_060138.1 coordinate 186,589,647, forward strand.
TTCAGTACACTGTCTGTGAAACCTCTTCCGTGTGAAACACCTCCAACGCTCTTCAGGTTCTTCATAAGAGTTTGTTCTATCATCATGTTGGTCCATACTCCACACCAATACTTATCAGAGCATCGAACCATGAAGAAGCTGTCCTTGGTGAATTATTGAGCTCCATGGGTTTCATGGTTTCTTCCAGTTTTTGCATGTCCTGGATGTACAAATGACACACCTTAGCATAAGAAAAGTGTCCAGTTGCTTCACACATTCTATATGGAGCTCCCAATTCCCCATATGCTCTGCCTCGGTGAAATGCAATGCCAAGATGACAAGCTGAATGTATTGTATCCATAACTGGGAAGTTTTCCCTCTTTGCTTAATATCATCCATTGTGTTGACAAATTTATTTGTCAGCTTTTCAATCACTTGATCTTTTTCCAAATCACCAAAAGAAGCACCATTTCCACTCAAATCACAAATACAGTCTTCAATATGTTGTTTCTCCTCCTCCATGACTGCCAGTTCCTCCAGTATTATGATGGAAAGAGAACACATGACTGCAGAGTGAACCTGAATTGCCCTTCTGTATGCACGACCAGAAAGTATATGGGGAACAGAAGCTCCAGCATACACAGTCTCCAAAAGTTGAGTGAGTCCACTGTCTCTCATTAAGAATCCTGTTGCCCCTAGAAAAGACATTATCAAGTAAAAGCCTCCTGACTGAATAACTACATCAGTGAATAGCTCATTCCCTACATTAGCCTCCACTGCAATTATATCTTTAGCTTTAATGTAGAGTTGTTGATCAAATGTCACAATACCTTTTTGCTGTGTGGCCTTCTTACTCTCCATGATGGCATAAGTTAAAGCAGTTAAAATAGTACTATAATCTATGGGTGGGTTGTTGTTGAATGGAAATTCTAATACATTTGATTGCATACAAGTTTCTCCAGTAGTTTTTTTCTCCATAAAACCTTGCCATGCAGGAATAGAGAGATGTAAAAACTTTCCCATCATCCAAGGAAAATCACGATTGGTAAGTATGTTTACTTTAGTGAGTGACTGTTCTGAGTTGACCTTTTACAGAGCAATTTATTCAGTTCCAACTCCATTCTGCATTCGGAATGTTAGCAGACTAATTTTTTGGGCACTTGTTGTTTCAGTAGAGCTTGGCACGACAGAGTTTTCTTACTTTCTGATGTTCTATCACTCTCCCAAGAGTCACACATCCGAGTCCATCCATAGCATGGAATGTACCTTTGCCCATCATTGTTGCAGTATGAAACCAGCATTATCGAAAACGAACTACGAGAATGAATCATTTGAAATATTTGGTTTCCAGAACTGAATGTCAGAAGCCTCAAATAAAGCCACAATGTTACATGAAGAGCAGAAACCATTATTCAAGACAACTTCAATAATGTTTTTTGATCCCACTTTATGAAAAAAGTACACTGCAAGACAAAGTTGCAGTGGGGAGATAAATGAATGAGGCCTGGTAGTTGTCACAATCACATGGGATATTGCTGTACATTTTTTTTAAAGGGGACTGTTCACTAACTTTCTTTTTTGAGAAAACCACACCCTTCAAAAATTTGCATCGCATCAGGAACCATAACTTCAGCATTCTCTGTCAAGTCATTGATAATGGCAATGCAAGGAGTCATTCTTATATCTTCATGGATGATAGCTGCTGCTGCTTCTACTATTCTCTTTCTCTCATCTTTTTCATTAACAGCTCATTCATTGTACCATTGATTCAAAAGTTTGTGGCCACTGCCACGAAAACATACAACTGGGGGATTTTTTGGCATTGTGGCAAACAAGACCCCATCACCGAAGTGTTCAGTCAGTTTGTTATTCAGAGTTTTTATAGTCACTCTCTCTCCTGGGAGATATTCATTAACTTTCTGCAATGAATTGAGCAGTAAAAATTGACATTCCTGTGAACTATATATAAATTTGCATAATTCTTGAAAAGCAGGATTAAAGTTGGTGTCTTGAGGGTGGCCTCTTTTTCAAATGTCTGTTGCTCGTGGTCTAGTAGCTAGTGTTGCTGCCTCAGGATCTTGGGGTCCTGGGTTTGATTTCCGGCCAGGTCAGTGATTTCCTCCGCCTTGGGACTGGGTGTTTGTGTTGTCCTTATCATCTCTTCATCATTAGGGAAGTGCCATAACGGAGTGGAAAGATTTGGAACTTTTATGGGTGCTGATGACCACAATGTTGAGTGTCCCACAAACCATCATCATCTTTTTCTAACAGAGGAGGGGTTTGATACTAATTTTGCATAGCAATATTGACAATAACGGGCTTCAGCAGCTACTAGACACAAAACATTGTTGATGGATTTGGCGAGCTTCCTATTGAAATCATGATTGCATTTCTCTGCTTTCTCAAGTCCGCCTGCTTAGCTGGGCGGTAACGTGCTTGCCTCCCGTGCAGTGGGCCCGGGTTCGATTCCCAGACAGGTTGGAGATTTTCTCCACTCGTGGACTGGGTGTTGTGTTGTCCTCATCACCATTTCATCTTCATTACGGGTGCGCAAGTCACCCAATGTGGCGTCAACTGAAATAAGACTTGCACTTGGCGGCTGAACTTTCCCAGATGGGGCCTCCCGGCCAACGATGCCATACGCTCATTTAATTTCATTTGCTTTCTCAATCAGCGTATGTTTCACAGTTAAAGAGCGAACTTCAAACACTCCATGGCATTTGTGGAGGGCGATCTAAATATGAATCTTGACAACACATTACGAACACCACTTGGTCACAACACAAACATTTCCACTGCAACCGCAGTAGTACAGCTGGAGCACTGCTATGGCAGCAACTATCTAACATAAATGCGAAATTTGATGACATGAAACGCAATTTAAACACTAATTTCAGTAATTTGACACAAGATATGAACATGGCAAAACAGCAACAAAAAACTGTTACACAAGATCTAAATACAATGAAGCAAGAACAAAAACAAGTATTCAAGGATTTCCAAGACACGAATGGTCTCACAGAAATTCGATGACTTAGCCAAAATTTTTCGCACTGAAATTGTTGAAAAATTGAATGATATGAAAACACAAGTGAAGCATGAAGTACTTTCTGAAGTTAATGGTAATATTACAGAGTTAAGACAGAAGGTAGATTATTTTAACGACCATAATGATTTAGTAGAGCAACAGATAAAGAAAATCACAGATGCAAACACAAACACTGATGCCACACAAAACCAGTTTGTTAACAACAGTGGTTACCTTTTTTACTGTTGAAACCAACTAAATAAAGACTATGAAGACGTACCTCTAGCTGTAGAAGAGCTTACTTTAAGGGTAGCAACATTAGAAGTTGACTCCACATGTGCTAAGAAGGAGAGAGAGAGAGAAGATTAATGGAAATCTGAGTGACATCATCAGTCAAGCTGAAGCAGATACGCTAGATGCTAGACAAGGGTAACACCATTGCAGAGAAGTTAATAACTGATTGTTTGTTATACAGGGATGTAGTAGAAAAGTCCATTCAGAAAAAAGAAAATGAAATCGTGAACAAAGTAAACATTAACCTACAAGCTGCGAAAAATAGGATCCACAATCTTTTAGAAGAAAATATTACCAGATCTCAAAATATGTATGTAAATAATACACAGGCTACAGTGAACAAACCACAGCCTTTTGGCATCTATTCACAAATTGTCACAAGTCCCACAGCAGGTACCAGTGACAGTTGTAGATTGCAAAATGTGAACATACCCACAACTCCAATACCTGAACAATTACCAGCCAGAATTACAGGTAACTACAAAAACAACATAAATATGACTGACAATGCCATGTGTCTATCAACTATTTTTGCAGACAAAGATTTGCTGAGACATCGACAGTTTCCTACATTTACTACCAAAGGTAAAAGAATGAATCCCGTAGTATTTAATAGTGCTTTTCATCATGTATTTCCACACAACTGGATGGAAACACACAAAATCAGATTTGTCATGAGATATATGCAAGGCAATATGCTCTTATGGGCAACTGAAGTGGCCAAACGTTGCAGCACTTACACCCAATTTGAACGAGCTTTCCTCAACAAATACTGGTCTGAGGCTGTGCAACCCTGCACAACGTGGATACTTTGAAAAACACCTGAACAAGACACGCTACTGGATGAACCACCCTGATCATAGGTAGACATATTAAAAATTTTGAAAAGTCTTTTACCATCGTACATTAGAGAAAAATTAGTCACAATGCCCAAGCACAACAGTGAATATCTTCTGTCAGTGCTTCCTTCTATCGACTTAATTTACGAAGAAAGATGGGTATCCCATAGAGCAACAGAAAATCAGGAACAACAACAACAACATAATAATGTAAATCAGTCAGCAAAACATGATTTAAACACACAGCAAAGTTGGTACACACAACAGCAGAATTACATACCCAGAGGTAATGAGTATGGTAATGGTAACAGAAAAAACAAATGATTTAAAAGAAATTTCCAAAACAACAGGGGTAATTTCAGTGCACAAGCGAATTACAATTCACCATCTCTAGACCCTCTGCCAAATATGAATAGAAACAGTCAGCCGCAGCAGTGCCCAATGTGTGGCAACAATTCCATGCCTTACGCTGTACCACAGCCAACCTTTGGGCAGCAAAATAACTGTACAGCAGCTAACGACACAAATTGGCAAAGTACACACACAGTGCAACTCACCAAGATTTCTCCAGGTAATGAACTAAGTCACACTATGCCGTCTGAAAACACCAACCTGTCTTAGTTAAGCCCCAGGCTATTGACCTCTCAGGGAGTGGGGACAAGGTAGAACTACAAACATGTTTCATAAAATTTGACAAACAAGATGATGCCATGGATGATTTGTATCAGCATGAGTTACATACAGTAGATAAAGTCAAAGAAGAACAAATACAAGCAATCCTTAAGGTGAAAATATTGAACATTGACACACAGTTAATTTTAGATACAGGTTCAACTACCAACCTAATGTCAAATACATTTTTTTGTAGAGAAGAGAGGCAAATTCCCAACATTTCCTGTACAAAATTGCAAGGTGCAAACTGCTACAGGCGGTAAGACTAAATTGGTTAAGCATCAAGCACTTATTCCAGTACAAATTTAACATTTTACAGTGAATTGCAACTTTCTTATAATTGACAAACTTATAGTTAATTGTCTTATCGGCATTGACACGTTTATAACGTACAAAACACGGATTGACATAGTGTAGTGATTTGAGAATTTCCACGCAAATTCTGGAACCACTCTACCTTCTGCCATCTTGAACACAATGTTTTAAAGATAAGAGTGAGAGAGAGAGCCTATTTAGTGTTTAACACATGTCTGTGTGTGCAGGATGGACGTTTATCATGGGAAGACAAGAGTTGCATCAGATGAGCACCACCTACAAGTGATTGCCGCTCACGCCATAGAACCTGTATGGAGGATGCAAGGAGTAACTACATATTATTTCTTGGCAGTTGAATAACTGTAATTGTTATAGACAATTGAAACATGATGGATCTAGAGACTCTTACTTCATCTTTGTGTTAGACTTGCTAGAAGCAAGACCTGTTTTTGAATTTCTGGTGGTTATTAAACCCACCACACTGTAATTATAGTTAATGGTATCCAATGGTTATCAACATAGTAGACTTGCAAGAGGTTATATGCTTATATGAAACTTGTGGAAATGAAAATATACCTAAACTGAACTGAACTGTAAGGATGAAGGTGCCGAGTTATTTCTAGCGAGAGAGAAGGAGAGAGCATTTTTTTAGTTCCTCTAACCAGCATTATTTCTTCGGAGAAGAAATTGTGGAGACTGACGCAGCCATAGAAGAGGCTTGGCTAAATGTTTCAAGTCAGTCAACTGCAGTATGAAAAGTGTGAAGTTCACAATCCAGTTTTGCACCGCTTCTCTTGTCACTAAAACCGTTAGAATAGGTAATGGTAAGTGCCACTTTCATGTGAAGGATCAGATCTTTTCTATTGATTTAGTCAAAACACCTGATTAAAGTAAGAAAAACAAACCAGAGTCAAATGTCCTAGCACAATATTCCTTTACAGCTGTGTATTTCACAAACAAATTTTATACTGAACAAAAAGCGAACACTGAGGTTAGTTACGAAATGGTAGAGCAGAAACTAAGTGAATCACAGATACTAAATGATATGCAATGACAAGAAATTTCTAACTTGTTATTTAAGTATGCCAACGTTTTCAGTAAGGAGCCAGGAGTAATCAAAGACTATGAATGTAAACTTGAAGTCCATCCACATGATGCATTTTGTGTAATGTCATATGCTATTCCATGGACATAACGAGAGGTAGTAAGGGAAGAGATCAATCATATGATTAAATGGGGCATTATACAACCTTCCTTTTCACCCTTTTTTAGTCCAGTATTACCAGTAAGCAAACCAGATGGTTCTGTATGATTACTTCTTGATGCTAGAGGTATCAATAAGATTATAATACCAGTATGCATAAGGCCAGACAATTTAGACGAACTGCTTCTAAAGTTTTACAATACAAGATATTTCAGTATATTCCATCTCAAAATGCCCTACTGGCAAATAAAACTCCATGAAGAACGTTGAAAATATACAGCATTTGCTTTTGGTGGCAGAAGTTACGAATTTGGTGTTCTACCTCTTGGATTGAACATTAGCGCATGAGTGTTTATATATTCATTGGACAAGGTTTTAGCACCAGAATTGCTTAGCAAAGTCACTATCTATGTAGATGACCTGCTAACCGCCACACCTACTTGGTTAGAACATATCAGGCTCATTGAACGGATGCTTCAATGATTTGCAGATTACAGAGTAACAGCCAATTCAAAAAAGTCTAGTTTTGGCAAGGAGCAAGTCAAATTTTTAGGACATGTGTCAGAAAAAGGTATATTACCTGATCTGAAAAAAACTTGATGCCATACGCAATTGTCCAGCTCCAAGGAATAAAAAACAACTAAAAGCCTTTTTAGGACTAGCTTAGTTTTTTAGTAAATTCATACCACAACTGATGAACAGTGATGCATTGCTCAGCTTGTTACGAAAAAATAGGCTCTTGTTATAAGGTGAGAAGTGTCAAGAGGACTTTAATAACATAAGCAGGCATGGGTAAATGCAAACAATCTTAGCCACCCTGACATGTCCAAGGATTTTTGTCTATGCACAGATGCCTCATCTCAAGGGTGGGACCATGCTTATTCCAGATGCGAGAGGAGGAAGGCAAGGAAGTACCCAAGGTCAACAGTTTTGCTAGTCGCACGTAATCAGAAGTGGAAAGGTCTCACTCTGTGTCAGAATTGGAAAGTTTAGCAGTAATATGGGCATTTAAAAAGTTTGAATATTTTTTGTGGGACAAGAATACCAAAGTTTACTGTGACCACCAGCCACTATCATTTCTTTTAAATGTAAACTATTGCACCGTAGGTTAGCTAGGTGGTGTCTATATTTACAAGAATTCAATTTTGAGATGATTTATATTAAACGAAGTCAGAACGTTATTGCAGATGCCTTGTCTAGGCTACGACTAGGTTTAGAGGAATCTGTTGAATTAACACAGCAAGATGCAGAAATCAAAACATTATTAATGCAAGGTACAACACAACAGTCTGATTATCATAGGTTTTGTAAGCAGATGAAAATTATACAGCAGCAAGATCGCAGATGGAGTAAAGACATACAAAGCCTTAAGCAAGATGAAGGTGAAAAGGTAAGTAAATGGTATCAGGAGTACAAGGACATTTTGTTTCATAGGAAACATGAAAAATATGATCAATGGTGTGTGTGTGTGTGTGTGTGTGTGTGTGTGTGTGTGTGTGTGTGTGTGTGTGTGTCCGAAGATTATATCGACGAATTTATAAGACACACACATGATGTATGGGGACATTATAGAGTGAGCAAACGTACTGCAAAAATTGCAATACCTTGTTATTTTCCAAATTTGAGAAAGTGAGTCCTACAGTGAGCAATATATCAAAAATCAAAACAGTCCAATGTGTCAAAATATACTGAGCTACACCCAATACTCACAAAAAAACCTCTAGATATTACATCCCTGGACACAGCTGGTCCATATCCAAGAAGTAAAGGAGGAGTAAGATATGTAGTAGCATTATGCAAAATTTTCTTGAAACATATCAAAATATATGCCATTAAAAAGGCAACAGCCACAAATATCAGAAAAATAACTGAGGGAGACTATCTGAGAAGAGTAGGTAAACCAAAGGTGCCACTAACTGATAATGCTTCATATTTTGTTGGGCAGAAGTGGAAACAATTTATGACCTCACAGAGCATAAAGCATATTTTAGGAAGCTTTTTTCACTCAGAAGCAAGCCCAGTTGAACAAGTCTTTAAAGAATTTATCCAGTTTATTAGGACGTACATCCCTCACAAATATGGAACTCCTTTCATGCAAGTTGTCAATAACGTTACACACTGGTTCAAATGGCTCTGGGCTCTAAGGGACTTAACATGTGAGGTCATCAGTCCCCTATAACTTAGAACTACTTAAACCTAACTAGCCTAAGGACATCACAAACATCCACGCCCGAGGCAGGATTCGAGCCTGCGACCGTAGCGGTCACGCGGTTCCAGACTGAAGTGCCTAGAACCGCTCGGCCACACCAGCCGGCCACCACACATTCTTCAACAGATTTCACACCTAATGAATTGATGTTCCCGACAAAGCGAACGAATGAGCGGGAGTCACCCATACTAAAGGTACCCACTACAGAAATGACACTACAAGATAAAATCAAACAAGCCATAGTTACTCTAGAAAACAGGGCTGAGTATAGTAGGAAAATTTATAACAAGAAACTGAAACATGTTACACAATTTTTTGAAGGGCAACAAGTCCCCTTATGGACTCACCCTAAATCACCAAAATTTGGCAAACTGAGTAAGAAGTGGCAATTACTCTATTCAGGACCATATGTAATTTCCAAATTCCATTCCCTGGGACGTACAGATTAGCCCATGAGAAAATGGGAAGAGACAAGGGTCTCTACCCTCACAAAGATATAAAAACCTTTATAGAATGATGAAGCATGCTAACTTTTTTTTTATCACAAGATCGTACATATTGTATGGAAATCTAAGTGTAACTTTCTTCTAGAGTGTATGTTAAGATAAAGTAATGTGTATAGACATAAGTGATTCATTTGATTTGTACACATAGGCATACAAAATGTGAGCAATGAGAAGTAACACACAGTTTCCTTCAAAGTGAAAGTATAAATGAAATTAGCTTATGGCTCAGCTGTCGTACGCTCAACAATACGTGCTGGCGTCAGTAGCAGGAGAGGAGACATTGACCTGTGCGCATACGTGACAGACAGATGCTAAAGGTACAGCCAAAATAGGAATGCAATATGTACCTAACTTAAATACAAAGTAAATGGAAATACTACGTAAATACATCTGTCTTAAGAACTAAGGAACCTACTGATATATGTACACAGAGATTTAATTAAATACTAAGCTGTATACAACATATTTACAACCAAAAGCATGCATTATGAAAGACGAGACGTGTGAGCTAAGGATGAACAACAAAATACCATAAGAAGTGTCATATAAGTTTCTTTTTAGGGAAAATGATCACAAAGGGTAACAGAATAAACGAATGTCAGTTAATTTAAACAAAATATGGAAGTATCTGCAGATGTATGCAATGACCACCAAGCTACGAAATTCAATTAGTTTTAAGTTTTTTTCTTTCAGCGACCAGTGCATCGTCACAGTGCAGAAGAAGAGAATTACATTGAGAGTAGCAGGTACCAAATGAAGAAATGGGTTGCACCTCCAGTAAACAATTTAGTTATAAGGATGTTTACAATAAAGTTCATAAGGCAAATGAAAAATGAAATATGCATCATTGCAGTATGTCTCAGTGACAATTATCACTACCTATTTGCTGCAGAGTACACATAAACATACAAGCATGGGAGTTTACAAAAACCAATTAATTTCTTACCGTCTCACATGAAAGCTTGAATAATGACATTTCCAAGTATTTGAGAAAGAAAAATATACAATGGTTAAAACATCAGATTTCACACAAAGCAATCCATGAACTGAAGTAAACAACACTAGTACATGAAGAAACAACCTGACACTTCGTTAATGATTAGTCGGTACACATTATTTCAATGAAGCAAAAGTTCCTTGGCAACTAGTCCATGATTGTACAAGTAACATTTCCTCATAAATCCTTTAACCAGTAGACGAGTATTTCCTTTCTGCCCTTCCAAACAAAGGAGGCGGCCCCAAGCATAGTTAGGCCAGCAATGCATAATGTTTTAGTCCTATTTCCGAAGTTTTTCTCCCTCATCTACCTAAGAAATAAATAAGCTCCCATAAGTGATAAAAGTCTATCTATAAAATGAAGCAAAAATGTATTATATGCTTGTATTATGTCATAAAAATGTGATATGCAATTAATCTGTTTATGTGATGTGAATGAAGATAAGTTGAAACTAATAAACAAACTGTAGTAACAGACCCCAGTTAATGAAAATTTTTATGATGTTTTAAAACTTACGAAATTTATGTTCATAATATAACCAATGGATGGAATGTCAGCCATAGGTGTAAGCTATCATATCATGTATATTGTTGTAACTCAATATTTGTATGACTTTTCATTGGAAACCAAACTCTATATGAAGAAATGAACTTCAAAGACAAGCAATTTTACAATGTTTTGGACGGCTATATGTGCCTTTCAACAAGTGCACGGTCAAATGTGGTGGCATGAACATGCATGTGCAATGAAATAACTTATGAATATCTTGCTTCACAATGTTTGATACATGGACAAGTGAACTATGGTTGATCGAGCAGGTACTCACCTTATCAACGATGCTCTTGGTCAGGGTTCTCTCGGCTGAAAATGCAAGTACGATGGGTAGTAATGATGCCCAGGCTGTAAAAATGGATATCTTCTGCCACAGTGACAGATTTTGAACAATAAGCACACACTCACTGCACCCAGAATGAAGATAAATGCCACAGCAATTCTTCGATATGTGGCACTCAGGTGAAAGTGTGACACTCAATGTGACATCAACACAAAAAAAAAAAAGAGCACGCACATACCATGGTAGTATATAGCATGTTGTCTGTTGGCAACTAGTTATTGCCGCCAAATCAGCCAGTGCACCAGCACGAAACTCTGCACCGAGAATGGAGCAAACTAGACATTATTGTTAGCATGCTAAATTTAAATATGTAATGGGCTAATATTATGTTTATAATATTTTTATTTCCTGTAGAACTAACACGCATAGGATAAGCTGACATATCCATTCCATTAATAAAAAAGAAGCTGACAATAAAGGACATCACCCCTATCGGCAAATTTAAGTAAAAACAAGAAACAACATTCACTGTATGACTCCACAACATGTCAACGTACAGTGTGGGGGCAATTGTATAAGTACATGATGAAAGGCCCCCAGGATGCCGTAAAATTAAGATTATATATAAAAATTGAAACACCGAGTAATGAGAGGGTTGGCAAAGATGTTAATTATGAATGTGCAGTAAGGCACAGACTAAACAAAAAGATTTTTCTCATTCAGTTTGTTCTAAAGTTTTTTGTTTTAGACACACACAATCTAACTCTCTCATATGTAGAAGGACGGTGAGGATGTGTGAGTTTAGAGATGAAGTATTGTGCTCTCAATGTATTATATGTGCGAGTGGATAATATAATGTTAAGGAATTGTTTCAAGCATTTTATTTATTGATGTAAGTGAAGAGGAAAATTACAGGAAGAGGATTTTTGTGATTGTGACAAGCGCCAGTGTCCCCAGAGCCCTCTGCCGCCTGCGGTTTCAACAAAAATGTAAGGAAGTCCGATGCCCAAAAGAATACCAATAAGCACAGAACATTTTAACAATGCAATCATATACAATCATAATTTATTGAAAAAATCTCTCCTTTTTTATATTACAACTGATGCTACTTCCCACTTCATTATTTATAGGTTTCCTCGACTTTGCTAAGCAATATATGTGCTTGACTCTGCCTGTATTACCTTAAGGATTATGGAATTCAGTCAATATTTGATATGTTATCCAAACAACTTGTCTTAATTTCATGGTAGTAACTTAATATCATTCAGTAATTTACAACATTTGCACTCCGCTGGTTTGACTCTTCTCCTTCCTTGCTGCTTTATTCTCTGTGTGCTCCCATACATGTTCTTGTGTAACATTTAGTCATGAGATCATGGCTTTCTCTGGCATTAAACAAGTCAACAGAGACTTCCACTATTTCAGGCAGTGAAACCTGCCGGAATAACTACACATTTCATGGAACTACTATATGTCCGTTGATCAGTTTCTTATATGCCTTTTGAGTTACCAGTCTTCTGACTGGCTTGATGTGGACAACAAATGATTCTCCTGTGCCAACCTATTCATTTCAGTGTAGCACTTGCAACCTATGTCCTCAATTATTTGATGGATCTATTCCAATCTGGGTCTTCCCCTACAGTTTTTGTCCCCTAAACTCCCTCTAGTACCATGGAAGTTATTCCCTGATGTCCTATCATCTTGTCCTTCCACCTTGTCAGAGTTTTCCACATGTTCCTTTCCTCTCCAATTACATGCAAAACCTCCTCATTTATTACCTTATCAGTCCACTAAATTTTCAACATTCATCTGTAGCACCACATCTCAAATTCTACGATTCTCTTCTGTTCTGGTTTTCCCACAGTCCATGTTTCATTACCACAGAATGCTGTGCTCCAAATGTACATTCTGAAAAACTTCTTCCTCAGATTAAGCCCTATGTTTGATACTAGTAGACTTCTCTTGGTCAGGAATGCCCTTTAGCCAGTGCTAGTCAACTTGTGACATCCTACTTGCTCCTATCCACCGTAATACACAATTATATCACTGTAATATTATAAGTTGGTGGTGTAAGTACAGGAAACAGTCAACTCCTAACATACTCTCTGATCCATTATGCTGGGAGAAACCTGAATTCTGAAACTGTGAATTAGCTTCCAATGCCAAGCCTCCTGGGGAAAAAAGTGAGATTTTCAAACTCAGTGTGCCTTGACTGTCAAATATTAAATGGCTGAAATGCAACAAGTTTTTAAAAAATGCATTTACTATTGATTATGGATAAGGATTCATTTAAGGAACAATGTGAATCTGTAGGTTCAGATAGTAGGAAGAAAGGTACAAGATACTTATGCAGCATACATGCATGTGTCCGCAAATGTGGGATCTTTATGTAATACATTGACAAATAGGACATGTGAGGTGATGCAATAGTTATGTCTAGGGCTTGGATTTTAATGACAAGTCATATTTTTTTCCTGAACTTTAGGCTGAATTTAACAACAACATATGCATGAATCCAGGTATGGTAGTGTAGAAAATGAGTTTTTATTGTTCATAAAAAACCCGTTTTTACACCTTTTTTAGTAATAGGCCTTCGTTTGGCCAACTCTTGCCATAATAGATCATATTGCAGACATCTTTTGCTGAAAATATATATATTTGTCATATCTTTAGGACCACAAGAATAAAAACATGAAAATGTTGCTTGTATTACAATGTTTCATGTGATAGTCACAAATAAATAACAATTACTACAAAGCAAGCTTTACCAGGACTAGCAGCATAACACACTAGTCAGTTCACTGACATAAGACTTATGTGGGGGTCTACAAAATGCCCTTGAAGCCAACAAAGATGGCTTCTGATGCAATAAACATTACACACATGGTCACGCCACTCAGTTTGAACAAAAACTCAAGTCAGGATGAACATGCTAAACATAAATGCTACAACAGCATAAAGTTGCAAAGTTTTGTTCATGATTTTGGAGAGAAGTCCTTCAGCACAGACACGGAATACTATTTTGCGAACTATGAAGTTGAAATTAGTCCAGAGAAGCACTTTAATGTGCAACAACATTAACACCATGCCAAACACTGCAGCTGTGTGAACAGAAGTGCTGAAAATGACAGCAGACAACCACTATTATTTGAGCAGACAGGTCCATCTTGCAACTGTGCAATCATTTGTCAAGGACTTGTGCAGTATGATGATGTCTTGTAACATCTCATTCGAGAAGCTGAAGAATCCATGCTTCAGACAGTTATTGAAGAAGTAAACATCACATCCAGTTTTTAATGAATCTACATTGAGAAAGAACTGTGAAATTGTGCTCAACAAAATATGAATTATTGTTGCTGACCAAAAGGTTTGATTACCCATAGGTGAAACCATCAATACGGATGGGCAATATGTTGCAGACGATGACGATGATGATGATCTAAAAGTTGATGGGCCTGGAGAAATGTTCCTCCTAAAACATGCGAAGCACTCCACAACTCGACAAACTGCCATTTTGTTTGACAGGTCTATGAGGCTACTGGTGGCCAGATGGTGTGAACAAATACAACTTTTGCTGCTAGTAACAGATAGTGGTGCTTCAAACATGACTAAAGCTGCCAAGGGCACTCTCTCTCTCTCTCTCTCTCTCTCTCTCTCTCTCTCTCTCTTTCTTTTTGTTCAACCCACCAGGACATATTTTTGAAATTAACTAACAGTTTACTGAAACATTCACTTTATATATTCAGTTTTGTTTTTCACTACATGTGACTTTTCTCAGATATGGGGTCTGTTTCTGGCAGAGTGGTACGAAAAACTAGCCTCTTTTGCAGCACACTCCAGATCACTGTTATTCCCATCTTTGGCTTTAAAAAATCTCTCATGTTTGGTGAAGCAGTAGCATTAATAGCAACCCTATGTTTGGCTGTTTTCACATGGTCTTTAATATCACCCTTTCCTCTTTGTATGAAACAGAAAATTCTACAGTACATAGAGTGTCAAATTGTAACTGGAGATGAAACTTGGGTCTATGGGTGTGACATTAAGTCCAGATCTGAATGAAGGCAATCCTTCAACTCTGTGCAAACTGACAAACAGTTTTCCTTCTGTTCATTGTTCAAAAGTCTGGGAACAATTGTTGCAGTCACTCACGTCATCTGCAAATTATCGATTCAAATGCTTTCCACAGACTCTTACAACATGCTAAGTTCTTCAGTAAGTTCTCTGTTTGAACAAGTTGTATTTATCATTTTTTGTACCTTTTCTTCAGTTTTTGAGGTTGATGGGCATCCCAAACATTGCTCATCTTCAACCAACCAATTTCTACTTTTACATCACTTATACAACTTGTACAAGTATTCAGAGTTACACTGTATCACCATACACTAATTTCTTTGGCTGTTTTTTGCAACTGGAAATAGAACTTAATGTTCCTGCATATTCGAAATCCATGATGCACGACAGATACTGTGAACCTCTCACTCTAGCATCTTTGGACGCCGACTGACAAGTCAGAACTTATTCCAGCTTGATGTTCCCAGACTGATGGATCAGGCTATTGAACAAATTACATAAAAAGGTTTATAGTGTCAGTGGTTGCTGCTAAAAAAAAGTCATTCACCATATGTTTTTTTCCTCACACCTCATATCATCAGGTGCCCCCCTTCTCCCTTTTCCATCATTCACAATCACCAGTGTCAGTTTTTGCTACTACACTCCTGGAAATGGAAAAAAGAACACATTGACACCGGTGTGTCAGACCCACCATACTTGCTCCGGACACTGCGAGAGGGCTGTACAAGCAATGATCACATGCACGGCACAGCGGACACACCAGGAATCGCGGTGTTGGCCGTCAAATGGTGCTAGCTGCGCAGCATTTGTGCACCGCCGCCGTCAGTGTCAGCCAGTTTGCCGTGGCATACGGAGCTCCATCGCAGTCTTTAACACTGGTAGCATGCCGCGACAGCGTGGACGTGAACCGTATGTGCAGTTGACGGACTTTGAGCGAGGGCGTATAGTGGGCATGCGGGAGGCCGGGTGGACGTACCGCCGAATTGCTCAACACGTGGGGCGTGAGGTCTCCACAGTACATCGATGTTGTCGCCAGTGGTCGGCGGAAGGTGCACGTGCCCGTCGACCTGGGACCGGACCGCAGCGACGCACGGATGCATGCCAAGACCGTAGGATCCTACGCAGTGCCGTAGGGGACTGCACCACCACTTTCCAGCAAATTAGGGACACTGTTGCTCCTGCGGTATCGGCGAGGACCATTCGCAACCGTCTCCATGAAGCTGGGCTACGGTCCCGCACACCGTTAGGCCGTCTTCCGCTCACGCCCCAACATCGTGCAGCCCGCCTCCAGTGGTGTCGCGACAGGCGTGAATGGAGGGACGAATGGAGACGTGTCGTCTTCAGCGATAAGAGTCGCTTCTGCCTTGGTGCCAATGATGGTCGTATGCGTGTTTGGCGCCGTGCAGGTGAGCGCCACAATCAGGACTACATACAACCGAGGCACACAGGGCCAACACCCGGCATCATGGTGTGGGGAGCGATCTCCTACACTGGCCGTACACCACTGGTGATCGTCGAGGGGACACTGAATAGTGCACGGTACATCCAAACCGTCATCGAACCCATCGTTCTACCATTCCTAGACCGGCAAGGGAACTTGCTGTTCCAACAGGACAATGCACGTCCGCATGTATCCCGTGCCACCCAACGTGCTCTAGAAGGTGTAAGTCAACTACCCTGGCCAGCAAGATCTCCGGATCTGTCCCCCATTGAGCATGTTTGGGACTGGATGAAGCGTCGTCTCACGCGGTCTGCACGTCCAGCACGAGCGCTGGTCCAACTCAGGCGCCAGGTGGAAATGGCATGGCAAGCCGTTCCACAGGACCACATCCAGCATTTCTACGATCGTCTCCATGGGGGAATAGCAGCCTGCATTGCTGCGAAAGGTGGATATACACTGTACTAGTGCCGACATTGTGCATGCTCTGTTGCCTGTGTCTATGTGCCTGTGGTTCTGTCAGTGTGATCATGTGATGTATCTGACCCCAGGAATGTGTCAATAAAGTTTCCCCTTCCTGGGACAATGAATTCACGGTGTTCTTATTTCAGTTTCCAGGAGTGTATAATGGCGTAACACTTAGCCACAGTCCAGTCTTAACCGTGCCACCATATCCACCAGTAGCCGTGGATAACTATGTGTAAATATAGCTAGCCTTCGCTATTGTGTCACTTTCACATAAACCTCATTGATCATTACGGCACTGACGTGGACACTTCCACATGGCACTGTACAGCTGCATTTAACACTTCAGCCCCTACCATGTAGTTTATCGGCATGGCAGGACCCTGCATGACGGCTGATGTGCGTCGGTCATCGCCATGATCTCTAATGATGCAGCCTTCGAGCCTGTGACAACTACATGCACATTATCCTGTTGCCTTATCTGACAAATAAGGGGAAACTATATACAAAGGAAAGAAGTCAGTGGTAGCATTGCCGTAACTGGATTGTCAGATATACTGACTGGGAAAAACTCAGTGGCTCAATACATCCTCATAAAACAAACTCCATGCATAAAATACACTCCTGGAAATGGAAAAAAGAACACATTGACACCGGTGTGTCAGACCCACCATACTTGCTCCGGACACTGCGAGAGGGCTGTACAAGCAATGACCACACGCACGGCACAGCGGACACACCAGGAACCGCGGTGTTGGCCGTCGAATGGCGCTAGCTGCGCAGCATTTGTGCACCGCCGCCGTCAGTGTCAGCCAGTTTGCCGTGGCATACGGAGCTCCATCGCAGTCTTTAACACTGGTAGCATGCCGCGACAGCGTGGACGTGAACCGTATGTGCAGTTGACGGACTTTGAGCGAGGGCGTATAGTGGGCATGCGGGAGGCCGGGTGGACGTACCGCCGAATTGCTCAACACGTGGGGCGTGAGGTCTCCACAGTACATCGATGTTGTCGCCAGTGGTCGGCGGAAGGTGCACGTGCCCGTCGACCTGGGACCGGACAGCAGCGACGCACGGATGCACGCCAAGACCGTAGGATCCTACGCAGTGCTTTAGGGGACCACACCGCCACTTCCCAGCAAATTAGGGACACTGTTGCTCCTGGGGTATCGGCAAGGACCATTCGCAACCGTCTCCATGAAGCTGGGCTACGGTCCCGCACACCGTTAGACCGTCTTCCGCTCACGCCCCAACATCGTGCAGCCCGCCTCCAGTGGTGTCGCGACAGGCGTGAATGGAGGGACGAATGGAGACGTGTCGTCTTCAGCGATGAGAGTCGCTTCTGCCTTGGTGCCAATGATGGTCGTATGCGTGTTTGGCGCCGTGCAGGTGAGCGCCACAATCAGGACTGCATACGACCGAGGCACACAGGGCCAACACCCGGCATCATGGTGTGGGGAGCGATCTCCTACACTGGCCGTACACCACTGGTGATCGTCGAGGGGACACTGAATAGTGCACGGTACATCCAAACCGTCATCGAACCCATCGTTCTACCATTCCTAGACCGGCAAGGGAACTTGCTGTTCCAACAGGACAATGCACGTCCGCATGTATCCCGTGCCACCCAACGTGCTCTAGAAGGTGTAAGTCAACTACCCTGGCCAGCAAGATCTCCGGATCTGTCCCCCATTGAGCATGTTTGGGACTGGATGAACCGTCGTCTCATGCGGTCTGCACGTCCAGCACGAACGCTGGTCCAACTGAGGCGCCAGGTGGAAATGGCATGGCAAGCCGTTCCACAGGACTACATCCAGCATCTCTACGATCGTCTCCATGGGAGAATAGCAGCCTGCATTGCTGCGAAAGGTGGATACACACTGTACTAGTGCCGACATTGTGCATGCTCTGTTGCCTGTGTCTATGTGCCTGTGGTTCTGTCAGTGTGATCATGTGATGTATCTGACCACAGGAATGTGTCAATAAAGTTTCCCCTTCCTGGGACAATGAATTCACGGTGTTCTTATTTCAATTTCCAGGAGTGTATATTAATAGCCACCAGCATTACCTCCACTTCAACAGCTGCCACCCATTCCATACCAAGAAGACCCTCCCATACAGCCTAGCCACCTGTGGTCATCACATCTGCAGTGATGAGCAGTCCCTCTTGAAATATACAAAGGGTCTCACTGAAGCCTTCATAGACTGTAATTATCCTCCCACCCTTATACAAAAACAAATCTTCCATGCCTTATCTTTCCAGTCTCCCATCACCTCCCAAGGTCTCACGGTCCAGCCACAGAGGAGCATTCCCCTCGTAACTCAGAATCACCCACCACTGGAGCAACTGAATTACATTCTCCGCCAGGGTTTCGACTACCTCTCGTCATGCCCTGAAATGAGAAATGTCCTGTCCACTATCCTCCCCATTCCTCCCCCAGTGGTGTTCCGCTGTCCACCGAACCTACACAATACACTCTCCCATCCGTCCACAACCCCTTCTCCCAATTCCTTACCTCATGCCTCTTAACCCAGTAGCAGACCTAGATGCAAGACCTGTCCCATACAGCCTCCCACCACCACCTACTCCAGTCCAGTCACAATCATCATCTATCACATCAAAGGCAGGGTGCGACTACTGTGCTGCATTCTATGTGTGCATGACTACCAATAAGCTGTCTGTCCACATAAATGGCCACCGACAAACTGTGGCCAAGAAACAAGTGGACCACCTTGTTGCAGAGCACACTACTCAACACAACATTCTTCATATCAATGACTGCTTCGCAGCCTGTGCCATACGTATCCTTCCCAACAACACCAGCTTTTCTGAATTGCACAGGTGGGAACTTTCCCTGCAATATATCCTACGTTCCCGTAACCCTCCTGGCCTTAACCTTCGTTAGTTATTATCCTCACCCAACCAGCCCCTTCCCTGTTCCCATTCCAGCAATACACAGGCCTCATACCTTCGTCACACAGTCTTTTTATTTCTCTCCTTTTCCGCTACCCCCCTCCCCCCCACCTCTCCCCTACCCACTGTCTAACATCCCGACTGCACACAGCTGCCCTACTCTCTCTCCACCTCATCCCTGCTCGCTCCCCAGAAGCACTTCACTGTCCCCCACCCCTACCCTACCCTACTATCCCTCCTCCTCCTCCTCCTCCTCCTCCTCCTCCTCCTCCTCCTCCTCCTCCTACCAGCCTACTCCTTACCCCTACCCGGTCATAACTCCCATCATGCACTGGTGCAGCTGCTCGTAGTGTGGCTTGAGTTGCGAAAGACTGCAGCCATATGCATGTGCGTGTGCACGTGTGCGCGCACGCGATGCAGGCCTCACTGGCCGATACCTTATTTGTGACAGTCTTTTTGTGCCTATCTGCAACTCAACATCTCTGCTGTATGGTGAGTACCATCTTACTTTCTCATAATACTGTTACATTCTATCCTGGAGTTTCCATAGTTTGTTAATGTTGTGACATTTAGATCGCATACTTCACATTCAGTACTGTACCACCACTGCTTACATTAACAGCTACAAAACATCCCTGTTTGTAACTGAACTACACACACTAAGTTCAACTGTTGACATATTCCACACAAGTCTTTTAAGTGAGACTCCTTTAATCTAGTGCTGATTTACACTTCTCAATCTATTTTAAAAAACTGCTATTTACAAGATAAACCTTCTGGTTGCTTTGGCCAATTTTTATGCTTTCTTAGTACTCAATGTTTCCCCATGTCTTAGCTAGGTGCACTCCTGGCACTGGCTTTGCGTACTGCCCATTCCAATGGCATACCCAGCAAATCACATCACGCAATTAGGTGCACAGGGCTGTGCGCCCTTATAAATTGTGTTAAGTTAATGTTATCTGAGTTAATGTTTCAGCTATCTGGCCTTTCCCAAATACTGCCCATGGTATCTAACCCCAATGTAGTGAAAATCAGAGATACAAGGCTTCAAAAATCTCAAAAGTGAAGCAGCCATCATCTCCAGCACGGATTGTCACCTCTTAATATTTTCAATTGGTGAGGAAGGCAAAGCAAATAGTGTGTAGCCTGCATGTGCTGCTCAGGAGGCAGTGCATGGACATGGCATAGCTGACAAGTCAGGCATTGAGCCAACACGGTGGTCACAGCCCACATCTGAGTTGGGGCTTGCTGCAGGCAGCGGAGGCATCTTACATTGTAGCTGGTCGTGTCCTACTAGGTGACGGCAGGCAATGCCATCCACGGAGATGAAGCTTGGACTGCGGGTTGCTACAATGATGATGAATTGTGTGTGTATTGAGGTATTGTGAGCATGGAGTTTGTTCGTAGGAATTCTACCACTGACTTCTTTCCTTTGTAGAGTTTTCCTCATTTGTCAGATAAGGTAACAGGAGATAGTGTGTATGTAGACTAACACAAATAAGTTGTACAGATGAAAAAGTGCCTGGTTTTTCATCATCATCATCATCATCTGCATGATAGATTTGGGTAGATTAAGTCATACCCTGCATTAATGATGTGTATGGGAATTTGTCAGAATTCTCCCAATTAGTTATTAGAGGTATGTAACGTACATAGTATGAGAATGTGTGATGTGAATTTTAATAGAAGACTAGCAAGACTGCTGATGTGATGCCTTCCTAAGACCCATTCCATTCCCACAATGTGGGGAAACACCTACTAAAATGACTAAAAAGTGAGAGTTGAAGTGAAGATAATGCAAAACATGGAACTAAAAGCTCCATGTTGTGAGCCAGTGAACTGAGTATAGAGGATAAAGAAGTGCCAAAGGGTGAAGATTGCCATGGACCTAAGACGGAGAAAGTGACGTATATACACAATTATATTTGTGACTCTACTTTAGCTAGCAGTAATCTGGAGGGCCAGATTATCTTAAGGAGGGAGAAACTGAATCTGTGTAAAACTCTGCCAAGCCCACAGTAGTAACCACACTGCCATCTCCGCCAGCAGCTGTGGACAATGACCTCCTGCTGGGTCATTTTTGTATTGCCCTCCTTCAACATCACAACTCTCAGAGTTGGAACATTGCCCTATGTTTGACACATTTCTGCACAATACATGAATGCAGCTTCTTCAGCTCAGTCTGTGCCACACAGTTGCATTTAAACCCTCGGCCCAGCCAAACAAGTGATCGGCACGGCAGGGCCCTGCACAGCATCTGCTGCGTTAGTTGTCACTACGACTTCTATTGACATAGCCTTGGAGCCTACAACTAACTAAGATACACAGTCCGGGGTTCATTTTCCTGGGCAGCACTGGCTACCATCACACCACTAGGACACTGTCAACTACAATGTAAGATGCCTGCATTGCCTGCCACGAGTTGTCAGCTCCAAGATGGAAACTCTGACCACCTTATTGACTTAGTACCTGGCATGCCAGCTACATAAAGTCAGTGCAGCACCTTCCAAGCAGCAGGTGTATGCTATGGGCCATTTCTTTCACCTTCCTCACCTTCCTTGCTGAATAAAATTACCACAAGACAACCACAAGCTGCACCAGAGATGAGGGCACATCCATATACACTATTGGCCATTAAAATTGCTACTCCGCGAAGATGACGTGCTACAGACGCGAAATTTAACTGACAGGAAGAAGATGCTTTGATATGTAAATGATTAGCTTTTCAGAGCATTCACACAAGGTTGGCAACACCTAAAACGTGCTGGCATGAGGAAAGTTTCCAACCCATTTCTCATACACAAACAGCAGTTGACCAGCGTCGCTTGGTGAAATGATGATGTGATGCCTCATGTAAGGAGGAAAAGTACGTACCATCACGTTTCCGACTTTGATAAAGGTCGGATTGTAGCCTATCGTGATTGTGGTTAATCGTATCACGACATTGCTGCTTGCATTGGTCGAGATCCAATGACTGTTAGCAGAATATGGAACTGGTGGGCTCAGGAGCGTAATACAGAATGCCATGCTGGATCCCAACGGCCTCGTATCACTAGCAGTCGAGATGACAGGCATCTTCTCCACATGGCTGTAACGGATAGTGCAGCCACGTCTCTCTCCCTGAGTCAACAGATGGGGACATTTGCAAGACAACAACCATCTGCACGAACAGTTTGACAACGATTGGAGCAGCATGGACTATCGGCTCTGAGACCACGGCTGCAGTTACCCTTGACATCTGCATCACAGACAGGAGCGCCTGCGATGGTGTACTCAACGACGAACCTGGGTGCACGAATGGCAAAACGTCATTTATTCGGATGAATCCAGGTTCTGTTTACAGCATCATGATGGTTGCATCTGTGTTTGGCAACATCACAGTGAGCGCACTTTGGAAGCGTGTATTCGTCATCGCCATACTGGCGTATCACCTGGCGTGATGGTATAGGGTGCCATTGGTTACATGTCTCCATCACCTCTTGTTCGCATCGACGGCACTTTGAACAGTGGACGTTACATTTCATATGTGTTATGACCCGTGGCACTACTGTTCATTCGATCCCTGCGAAACACTACATTTCAGCAAGATAATGCACGACCGCATGTTGCTGGTCCTGTACCGGCCTTTCTGGATGCAGAAAATGTTCGACTGCTGCCCTGGCCAGCACTTTCTCCAGATCTCTCACAAATTGAAAATGTCTGGTCAATGGTGGCTGAGCGACTGGCTCGTCACAATACGCCAGTCACTACTCTTGATGAACGGTGGTATCGTGTTGAAGCTGCGTGGGCAGCTGTACCTGTACACACCATCCAAGCTCTGTCTGACTCAATGCCCAGGGGTATCAAGGCCATTATTATGGCCAGAGCTGGTTGTTCTGTGTACTGTTTTCTCATGATCTATGCACCCAAATTACGTGAAAATGTAATCACATGTCAGTTCTAGTATAATATATTTGTCCAATGAATTCCTGTTTATCATTTGCATTTCTTCTTGGTGAAGCAATTTTAATGGCCTGTAGTGTAATTATCTGCAGCAGATAGGATAATAAAGAACTATTTGGTTCATCAACAGTTTCTCTGCAGCCTGCTACAATGTAATCATGAAATTCTGCTAGACAAGCTCAAGTATTGTGGCATGAGTGGGACAGTGCACAAATGGTTTAATTCGTACCTAACTGGAAGAGTGCAGAAAGTTGAAATAAGCAGTTCTCATAATATGCAAAGATCAGCACATTCCTCAAACTGGGGAACTATCAAGAATAGGGTTCCACAAGGGTCAGTCTTGGGTCCTTTGTTGTTCTCAATATATATTAATGACTTGCCATTCCATATTCATGAAGAGGCAAAGTTAGTTCTCTTTGCTGATGATACAAGTATAGTAATCACACCTGACAAACAAGAATTAACTGATGAAATTGTCAATACTGTCTTTCAGAAAATTATTAAGTGGTTCCTTGTAAACGGACTCTCACTGAATTTTGATAAGACACAGTACATACAGTTCCGTACAGTGAATGGTATGACGCCATTAATAAATATAGACCTTAATCAGAAGCATATAGCTAAGGTAGAATATTCCAAATTTTTAGGTGTGTCCATTGATGAAAGATTAAATTGGAAGAAACACATTGATGATCTGCTGAAACGTTTGAGTTCAGCTACTTATGCAATAAGGGTCATTGCAAATTTTGGTGATAGACATCTTAGTAAATTAGCTTACTACGCCTATTTTCACTCATTGCTTTCATATGGCATCATATTTTGGGGTAATTCATCACTGAGGAATTGCACAAAAGCGTGTTATCAGAATAATAGCTGGAGTCCACCCAAGATCATCCTGCAGACATTTATTTAAGGATCTAGTGATATTCACAGTAGCTTCTCAGTATATATATGCTCTCTTATGAAATTTGTTATTAACAACCAAACCCAATTCAGAAGTAATAGCAGTGTGCATAACTACAATACTAGGAGAAAGGATGGTCTTCACTATTCAAGATTAAATCTAACTTTGGCACAGAAAGGGGTGAATTATACTGGCACTAAAGTCTTTGGTCACTTACCAAATAGTATCAAAACTCTGACAGATAACCAACAAGTATTTAAGAAGAAATTAAAAGAATTTCTGAATGACAACTCCTTCTACTCCATAGAGGAATTTTTAGATATAAATTAAGAAAAAAAAATTTAAAAAATAAAAAATAAATAAAAAAATTAAAAAACACAAAAAATAAAAAAGTTGTTATATTAACTTAAGTATGTTGTTAAATTAACATAATTATGTCATGTATTGGAAAATTTGACTCGTTCCACATCATTACGAAATATCGTATTCATGATCCATGGAACTAGTATTAATCTAATCTAATCTAATCTAATCCTGTCTCCCTCACCTTCACACAAACCAAATGGACATCCCAGTAGGCACTCTTAACACATCCTGACAAACAAGAAGACTGCTCCCACCAGCCAGTCGTGGCCATGGCACCCCCAACCCACTACACTACACTACACTACACTGCTAATTGTGCTACACAGTTTAGTTTACCCGAGTACAAGTGTGTTTTTGGTGCAGTTTAATTTCTGGGAAAATTAGCCTTTGAAACATACATCTTCGCTACACAACTCTCAGACTGTTCAGAACAATTATAATAAATGTTTCCATATTTGCAGATGCATAAAACAGTGCTGGCTGTGTGTAGATATTATTGCAAATATCTCATTTTTCTGTGGGGAAATTGGTACTAAGACAGCGCTATTTACATTGGTATCATGAACATTTCAGGCCAATAATATTTTCTGTTTCATACTGCTTGCTTCAGTACGGTGTTTGAATTACTTTTTGTCATAACAGTGGCAATAACTTGGCTTAGGGAACTTGTATGTAATGACTTCACTTGGGATAATTCTGCCAAATATATAAGTAATCATTCTGATATCACATCTGTTTATTGGCAATGGTTAATACAAAGGGTACAATATGGACTATATGAGCTATTACAACATAGAAAACAAATCATTTGTCTGGAATATGCAGCAAGTGATGGCAACCAAGATATTAACTTCAAAAATCATTATATATATATTTAAATTATACAAACATTCCGAATTTAATATGTGAGCATGGAAACCATCTACTATTAAATGTGTATATTGATTACAGAAATGTGTAATTCATGGCACACAAATTCTACTGTAAGAGAAATATTTTTCATTTGAACATACTGTACAGCTGCAAAATATTTAAATATTCTTGAAGTTTTGACACTTGACACAAATTCTAAGTTATCTTAGACAGATGAAAACCTATTACTATTTTTAAATAAATTCAGTGGTAAATTACAGAATACCAGAAAGTGCTCACAGAAACTTTTAGTCAAGCGTGCAAATAAAAAAAGGGGCTATTGTATTAAAAGTTCACTTCATCATAGATAGAATAAATAAAATATTTGTTACAATAAAATATTATAGTGCAATACTTATAAAGTCACACAAAAGAATCTCTGATCACTTTTGGTATTCCCTACTCACACTTGTACTCTCTTGGAAACAGCAGTTTTATCATTTTGTACACTTAGTTATTATTCTTGTTATTTATCATGTGCATTTTCTTATTACTTATGTTTTTTTAAGTACTGAATCAAATGCTATATGTAGCCTACAGCACTCCAAAAAATTTCTTAAGTACTGATGTTGAAATGTGATGCCAATGTAAAGACCCAACTGCAGTTTACTATTAATTTGCACTATGCTGCTTACAACGTTATTTAACAATATTCTGCTATACTGTATATGATGGTATTATATGTATGAGCAAAAGTTCAAGCTGTTGGAAAACTAACAATACCATGAAATCTTCTGAAAAAATAATGACACACTAAGATTCAACAGTTATGGATGACATACAAGAGGAAATTGTAGCAAAAAATTAAGTATTACACCACCATAAGCCAAATACGCAGTCATTAGGCCACAGCATACACAAAAATCTCATTGCCCACTTTCCATTCATTCATTCACAATAACTTCAACACCCTCACACGAAAATAGATAACTATATATTTGCCATTCCTTCCATTAGATGATAATTCTTAATAATTTATTAAGTACAGCAAACAATAAAGCCATTTGCCAATTTAACGTGACCCAATAAATGCTAAGAGAAAAAATATCAAATTATTCTGAACCCAAAAGGGTCTGCTACTATAACAGAAGTGTTGTAAGCTATGTCCATTATTCAGAAGCAGAACTCAATGAGCATTATTGGTAACAGACATAACACAGTACAGAACTGGCAGCTCTGAACGGTGTACCCTCATTTTCATTTTACAATGGGATTTTAAACTGAAGTTATATAATTATGTCTCATGAAACAAATGTCTGTAACAGTGATTTATAAAAAAATACTTTTAAATTCAGTCAATAGTTTTTCCACACTTTGCGCTGTAAAAATTCATCCACATTCCCATGACAATATTTCTAATAACTAATAGTACTATTCATGTAGACAATAACAAACAATATTTCTTCGTTCATGTAATACTTTCCTAAAGAATGTGCATGTTAAACATTTTGATTGCACTTTAAACATACTGTAAACATTCTACACATATTTACACTGCAAGAGAAGTAGATGCTTTTGAAGCACTTAGAACAATTCAAAAATGAGTTATACAACTTTATAATATTTACAAAATATATACATTAAACACGTATCACATCAGTAAAGTTACCCGCCGACTAATTGTTCAATAATTCAATGCTTTAAATGGTCCAAACAAGTGGCAATTAAGTAAATTAGTACAGTAGCTTCCAATCTACTTTGTACAAATGTAACATCAGTAGATAAAATTGTTATGTGAACATTGGAATTTGCTAAGCTGTACTAACAACTGGTGAAATAATTAAATAATTTACAAAACTAGTATATCTATTTTCAGAGTACATATTAAATAGTTTAACTTGGGGGTAAACATAACTCATTGTGGAGGAGAAAGAACACCAAATTTAGACTTTCACCACCATAGTGTAAAATTCAGCATGTCAATATCTATATGTTTTAGTTTAAATATCAATAATAATTATGCTGTGTAGCAAGTATTTTTAATGCATGCTGTAGTAACTTGCTGTGGCTAGCAGTTTATATCCATAGCCAAATACTGCAGAAAAGTTTGCTATCCCTCTCGTGAAGAAATGGTTGATGCAGTAGTAAGTGACACATGGTAGTGAAAGGAAACAATGTAATTTAAAGACTGGTGTTCTAGCTCCTGCTACTTTTAGACTCCAATTAGACTCTACACTTTATAGAATTATTAGTAGTTAAAATAACCATACCTTTTATTCTGAACATACTTCAGGACAAGATAAAAACTTTACTCATTTAATAAAAGAGAAGCTGGGCATGCTTATTTTCTGTAAACAATTTGGTCTTTCACTGCTCATATGAGCAAAATTTATTATAATACTAGCTCTGTATAAACTGACTTAAATGAGCTGAAAAGAAAGGTCAAGGAACCTTCTCAACGTAATTAAGTACATGACTAACATAACAACACATTAGGAAAAAGACAAGAGTATTAATCTTCCACTAAAGTTTACTTCAGAAGATCGTGGGCTCGCTGGTTGGCCACCGCTATCCTTGTTTCATTCGACTCTCCCTGTAATAGAACAGAATGGCTCTATCTAAGACTGATGCTTTTCTGGAATATATATATTACAAAAGATCAAAATTCTCTCTCTCTCTCTCTCTCTCTCTCTCTCTCTCTCTCTCTCTCTCTCTCTCTCTCTGTGTGTGTGTGTGTGTGTGTGTGTGTGTGTGTGTGTGTGTGTGTGGTTATACATGCCGAAACTTCTACTGCAGCAATAATAATTTACGCAAATTTTTATGGGAAAAAAAAAAATCAAGCTCGCAGAATACACAGGACTCTAGTAGTTATAAAAACACTGTAATTAGAATAATTTATAACTCTTCGTAACAAATGTACAACAAGAGAGATGATACATTACCTTCCTGTTAATTCTGTCTATCTGTCGGTTCTGGTTCTCCAGCTCAGAACCCATGTCCAATGCCATATTGCGTAGATTTCCAATCATAGTGTTGACTTGGCCCATATTTTCTTCCATTTCATCTTCTCGGGCATCATTTGTGATCCTGTTCAAAAGTAAAATTGTGGTTGAAATGTATCAGGATTTCCTCACATTCACAAATAATATTTATTTTTATTTGTTATTGCACTTGAAATACAAGCAAAACAGTACCTGCAGTAGAATCAATACTTTATCTGATTCTGACTAACGTATTTCCTGTAAGAACATGTTAAAAGATGCAGCAATTCATTTCAAAGTGAATGCATTTTTATTACAACTTGGCATCAATTACACTTTTAAATGATATTATTCCAATTTATTACATTCTATAAATCATCATCCTACAGTGTACAATTGCTTTACCAGTCAAAGAAATGTATACAATCTAATATGGGTGTTTTACTTTAATTAATGCAAGAGAAAGAGCATCACAAAAATTATTTCCAACAAGTTATAGGAATTCTAATTTAGTAAGTGTCAGAAAAAGTACTTTGGGTTGGTATAAGATTCCCAAAGTCTCCCAAATGAGCAATAAACATAAGAGCTTTACATTTAAACAAATAACTGCAAGGTTTGATTAATATAGCCAATTTTCCCTCTTTTTACAGTAAGAATTTTAAACTATGATCACAAGCTAATATACTAAAAATATTCCATATCTGCCCAAAAGTTCCCCACTCAATGGTCCACAGTAACATGCTATTTTTAGACTGGAAGGCACCTCCAACACAGCTCCTCCATCTACATCTACCTCTACATCCATACTCTGCAAGCCACCTGACGGTGTGTGGCGGAAGGTACCTTAAGTACCTCTAACCGTTCTCCCTTCTATTCCAGGCTCGTACTGTTCATGGAAAGAAAGGACTGTCGGTATGCCTCTGTGTGAGTTCTAATCTCTCTGATTTTATCCTCATGGTCTCTTCGCAAGATATACGTAGGAGGGAGCCATATACTGCTTGACTCCTCGGTGAAGGTATGTTCTCGAAACTTCAACAAAAGCCCGTACCGAGCTACTGAGTGTCTCTCCTGCAGTTTCTTCCACCGGAGTTTATCTATCATCTCCGTAACGCTTTCACGATTACTAAATGATCCTCTAACGAAGCGCACTGCACTCTGCTGGATCTTCTATATCTCTTTTATCAACCCTATCTGGTAAGGATCCCACACCGGTGAGCAGTATTCAAGCAGTTGGCGAGCAAGTGTACTGTAACCTAATTCCTTTGTTTTCGGACAGCACTTCCTTAGGATTCTTCCAATGAATCTCAGTCTGGCATCTGCTTTACCGACAATTAATTTTATATGGTCATTCCATTTTAAATCACTCCTAATGCCTACTCCTAGATAATTTATGGAATTAACTGCTTCCAGATGCTGACCTGCTATATTGTAGCTAAATGATAAAGGATCTTTCTTTCTATGTATTTGCAGCACATTACACTTATCTACATTGAGATTATATTGCCATTCCCTGCACCATGTGTAAATTCATTGCAGATCGTCCTGCATTTCAGTACAATTTTCCATTGTTACAACCTCTCGATATACTACAGCATCATCCGCAAAAAGCCTCGGTGAACTTCCGATGTTATCCACAAGGTCATTTATACATATTGTCAATAGCAACGGTCCTACGACACTCCCCTGCGGCACACCTGAAGTCACTCTTACTTCATAAGACTTCTCTCCATTGAGAATGACATGCTGCGTTCTTTTATCTAGGAACTCTTCAATCCAATCACACAATTGGTCTGATAGTCCATATGCTCTTACTTTGTTCATTAAATGACTGTGGGGGACTGTATCAAACACCTTGCGGAAGTCAAGAAACACGGCACCTACTTGGGAACCCGAGTCTTGTGGACGAATAGCGCGAGCTGGGTTTCACACGATCATCATCTTCGAAAACCATGATTATTCCTACAGAGTATATTTCTAGTCTCCAGAAAAGTCATTATACTCTAACATAATACATGTTCCAAAATTCTACAACTGATCGACATTAGAGATATAGGTCTATAGTTCTGCACATCTGTTCGACGTCCCTTCTTGAAAACGGGGATGACCTGTGCCCTCTTCCAATCTTTTTGGAATGCTATGCTCCTCTAGAGACCTACAGTACACTGCTGCAATAAGGGGGGAGGGGGGGGGGGCGCAAGTTCTTTCGCAGCCGGCTGCGGTGGTCTAGCGGTTCTAGGCGCTCAGTCCGGAACCGCGCGACTGCTACGGTCGCAGGTTCGAATCCTGCCTCGGGCATGGATGTGTGTGATGTCCTTAGGTTAGTTAGGTTTAACTAGTTCTAAGTTCTAGGGGGCTGATGACCACAGATGTTAAGTCCCATAGTGCTCAGAGCCATTATAAGTTCTTTCGTGTACTCTTCACGATTCATGTCATATAGAAACTCTCACTGTTTTTACCTAAAGACAAGAGTGTTTGCTCATTTGGCATATGTTCATTTCTTGTTGTCTCATGGAAATATATTTTGGGGCAGTGCACCTATAGAATGTATATTCAATAGAAGTGAGTAGTAAGAATATTGTGTGAAGTAGACAACCAGGCATTTGCAGAAACCTTTTTAAGGATCTGAGGATTGGTACACTCATTTCCTAATATGTTTGCCCTTAATGATTTTCATTGCCGATGATAAAAATCGGCTCAAACTGTGGTGTGATTTACACAGTCAAAATACAAGACATGAAAGTAATATGTAAGACAGCAACAGGCCAATGCTGCACTGCTTTTGTGCATCAGACAGAAAAAATTGATGTTTATGTCATGCTTATAGATGTGCAAAATAGTTCTGACAACAAGCAGGGTTGAAAGGCAGTTGTAGCATCCAAACAGCTATCAATGTGCTAATGAAAATTTAAATATGTATTATGCCAAATAAAGATGTGAACAAGTTCAAAAAGTACATTAGGAAAAGTGAAAACATATAAAAAGGGGCTGTTTGCTGTATTTTTCTTTAAGTAATATAATCCACAGCCATGGGGCCCAGCAACAAGTAAAATCAATAAATTAATATCATCCTTCTATATTAGGAATGGGCTACAAACCACACACACACACAGTATCTGCAGAATCCTAGGGATTTAAATAATCATTGATACAAGGTGCACTAAAACTTTCATGGAATTACAGCTTACTCGAAGGGCAAAATAAAGAAAAAAGTAATGTCTTTAACTGAGAAGCAACTGCTACAAGTGAATTTCTCTTTTCCTCATCAAAAGCTCTATTACTCTCATTTTATGGAAATGGAGAAGATTTGAAATGAAGTGGTTGAAGCTAGAACTGAATAAAAGTATTGCCTCATAAAATACAATTTCAAGTCACTACCTTTTTGTACAGGACACTTAACAAAACAGAAAAATTAGTTTACAGCTTTTCTCAAAATATGAGTATACAATACATTCTACTTAATTTGTCCATGTTATGTATGAGGGTGCACTAAAAAGTAATGCCTCTGAATTTTTTATGTGAATACTCAGAAAGCTTTTTAAATAAAACAAACCTTATCGACATTCTACAACTTTATTCTTCATAACTACATATTTATTTCTCAACCAATGGAAACTCTAGATTTGAATATCAACAATATTAGGAAAAGGATAGTCTGCAACTCACTGTAAAGAGGATATCTCGAGTTGCAGACAGGACAACATGAAGATTGTTACACACACACACACACACACACACACACACACACACACACACACACACAGAGAGAGAGAGAGAGAGAGAGAGAGAGAGAGAGAGAGAGAGAGAGAGAGAGAGAGACTGTTCACACAAACTCACACAATTCAAGCACATATGACTGCCATCTCTGGCAGCTCGGACTGGAGTGGAATTTGGAGTGGAGTGGAGTGGAGTGGAGTGGAGTGGGGTGGAGTGGAGTGGGGTGGAGTGGGGTGGGGTGGGGTGGGGTGGGTTTGAGAAGGGGAGGAGAGAGCAGAGTACAGGGAGAGAAGAGCACCGTCTGGTGGAGTGTGCAGGGACTAGATGGAGGCTTGAGAAGATCATCAGGCACAGTGGATGGGAGGCTGTCGTACAGAGAGGAGGTGTGTGAGGGAAAGGAGAGGAGCATGGAAGGGGAAAGACAGATGGA
Organism: Schistocerca piceifrons; assembly: GCF_021461385.2. Taxonomy (NCBI): domain Eukaryota; kingdom Metazoa; phylum Arthropoda; class Insecta; order Orthoptera; family Acrididae; genus Schistocerca; species Schistocerca piceifrons. Next base: position 186,622,599 of record NC_060138.1, read on the forward strand.
TTGGCAGAGAAGGCCCACAATGAGGGTGGGGGGCACAAATAGGGAGGAGGTCATAGCACAGAGGGGGCAGAAAAAGTTGGGTTGAGGATGTGGCAACAGTAGGTTACTGTAGGGTGAGGCCAGTATAATTTTGGGAGTGGAGAATGCGCTATAAGGATAACTTCCACCTGAACAGTTAAGAAAAGCTGATGGAGGGGAATATCCAGATGGCCTGGGTTGTGAAGCAACTATTGAAATCATGCATGTTATGTCTACCATGCTCTTCACCCCTGTTTGGCAGTGGCCATTCATCCTGTTGGACAGCTGACTGGTAGTCATACCAATGCAAAAAGCTGTGCAATGATTGCAGCGGAACTGGTGTATGACATGGCTGTTTTCACAGGTGGTGCAGCCTCAGATGTGGTAGGATAAGCTCATGACAGGACTGGAATGGTTAGTGCTGGGTAAGTGGATTGCAGATGTCTTGCACCCGAGTTTTCCACAAGATTATCCCTGTGGCAAGGAGGCAGGAGTGGCATAGGAATGGATTAGGATGCTGTGGAGGTTGGGTGTGTGGCAGAACATCACTTTGGGTGAGGTGGACAGAATCCTCAATAGGATGTCCTCATTTCAGGACATAATGATAGGTAATCAAAGTCCTGATGAAGGACACAGTTCAGTTGTTCCAATCCAGGGTGCCATTGGGTGAATAAGTGGGCACTCTAGCAGCTAGTTCTCGGGAGGGGGATTGATTGGATGTGTGAGTGGAAGAGTCACAGGGGACTTGTTTGCAGAGTGTGTCTGGGGAGTAGTATCTGTCTGTGAAGTCATTGGTAAGACTTTCAGCATACTGGGCAAGGGAGTTGTTGTCGCTGCAGATCTGCTGTTCCCAGGTGGCCAATCTGCATAGGACAGATTTTTGATGCTGAAGGGATGGCAGCTGGAAAAATGCAGGTACAGTTGGTGGTTAGTGGGGTTAATATGGACAGAAGTGTAAATGGAGCCATCAGAGAAGAAGAGGTCAACATCCAGGAAAGCGGCCCAGGTGAAGTGGGTGGGAGAGAATTTGTTCAGATTGTGAAGGAATGAGGATAGAATTTATTGGCCGTAAGCCCAGATCATGAAGATATCATCACTGGGACTGAACCAGGCCAGGGAGGCTAGGAAGGTTTCCTCTAGATGGTCCACAACTAGCCTGGCATAGTAGTGTGCCATGCGGGTGCCCATGGCTGTGCTGCAGATTTGTTTTTATACCTTCCCTTCAAAGAAGTAGTTGTGTATTAGGAAAAGTCAGAAAGGTGTATGAGGAATGAGGTAGTGGATTAGGAGTGTGAAGGACATTGGGAAAGGTAGTGTTCAATAGCAGCAAAACCAGGGACATGAGGGATGTTGGTGTATGGGGAAATAGCATCAACAGTGACAAGTAGAATCCATAAGGTAAAGGGATGGGGTTTGTGGAGAGTCTGAAGAAAGTGGTTGGTATCTTCGGTGTGGGAGGCTAGGTTCTGATCAAGTGAATGCAGCTGTCGGTCAACGAAGGCCGAAATTCCTTTAGTGGCGGCACAATAACCAGCTACAATCAGGCATCCAGGATTGTCATGTTGGTGAATTTTGGGGAGCATGTAGAAGGCGGGTGTGCAGGCTATCATAAGAATGAGGAAGGAAATTGATTTAGGGGAGAGTATCTAGCAAGAACCTAAGGATTTATGCAGGGATTGGAGGGTATGCTGGACTTCTGGGATGGGATCACTCTGGCACCCCCTCCATCCAATATTTTCTGCCCTCTGTCCTGTCACCACCTCCCTATTCATATCCCATTGCCCAACTTGTGGATCGCCCTCTGGCAATGCATTTGCCCATCTTCCCTTTTCCCTGCTCCTCCCCTTTACTGATCCCCCTCCCCCCTTTCCTCCCTGCACCACAGCCTTGCAACTGTTGTGCCTGACAGTCTTCTCATGCCTCCATCTGGTCCCTGCATCCTCCACCAGACAATACTCTTCTCTCTCTCTCCAACGACACCCTGCTATCTCTCTCCCTTTGCTGCACCACTCCAGATTGTCACTCAACATGACAGTTGCATTCCAGTCCAAGCTGCCAGAGATGGCTGTCGTGTGTACTTTATGTATGCTTGCTGGTGTGAACAGGTGTGTATTTTCTTTTCTGAAGGAGAAGGTGGCCAGAGCTAAACGTGTTACCATCTCTTTGTTGTGCTTGTCTGCAACTCAACATGTCATGTTTATGATGACTAGGAATGTATCCTTTCCTTAATATTATTTATTTCTCAACGTAGTCACCCTGGTGACAAACACATGACTAAGTGAGATCAGTTTGTTGATACTGTCATGGGAGAATTTTTTACTTTGTTGATAGAGCACCAACCTCACCTCTGCTTGAACTGCTTCATCACTATCAAACTGAAGTCCTCTAAGGTGGTCTTTAAGTTTTGAAAATGGATGGAAATCATATGGGGCTAAGTCTGGACTGTACGGCGAGGGATCAATGACAGTGAACCCAAGGTATCCAACTCTTGCAGATGTCACAGTGATCATGTGTTGCCTGTTGCTGTCATGCTGAAAGAGAGTGCACTCCACGTGTGGACGAAACCTTCAAATTCGTGTTTTCAGTTTTATGGGTGTCTGGCAGTCATTTCTTATGCACTAACATAGTTTCATTACATGCTGCCATGTTACATGCTAAAATTTGGAACATTCTACTGGAAGATGGTTGCTCTTAATGCTGTCTTGATGCAATGTCACCATTCAACTTTGCCAACTGGGTGAGGTGGCACAGTGGTTAGCACACTGGACTCGCATTCGGGAGGACAACGAATCAAACTCGCGTCCAGGCATCCTGATTTAGGTTTTCCATGATTTCCCTAAATCACTTCAGGCAAATGCTAGAATGACTCCTTTGAAAGGGCACAGCCTTCTTCCTTTCCCATTCTTCCCTTCTCCAATGAGATCGATGGCCCTGCTATTTGGTCTCCTCTCCTCAAATCAACCAACCAACTTTGTCATTCAACACTGAATGGTAAGTGGTGGTTTTAGTGTGGTATACTTAGGGTCTTTGTGATGTGACTGAACAAATGACACAAAAACAGCCAGTGTGTGTTTGTGGTGGACTCCGAAAGTTGTGATCCATGATAATATGACTGCTAGCAAGACTTTCTGCTCAGATGTCTTTCAGTGGAACTGTCTGGCCACTATCATTGTTAAAAGATAGGTGAAGCCTTGAGAGACCAGATCAACATGTATATGTGACAAGTGACTGTCAACTTCACAGAAAAGCTTGACAAGCAGTTGTATATTCTCAAATTTTTACCCATTGATAGTGAACATTTTTTTGTCCACAACTTTTGCTGTTGGCATCTCTGCGCCATCGAAATAATGTGGGAATTACAGTGATAAGTGCTTCTTAAAAAAAAAAGGCATACTCTGTGTAATGAATGGTTCATACGGTTTAAAACTGGCTAGACAGAAGTTCAGCATGCCCTTCGACGTCTACTGACAATGCTAATGTCAGGAACATCAAAACAACTCACACACACACACACACACACACACACACACACACACACACACACACACCTGTGTTTAATGTGTAACTACCAGAAGTTTCATTTTTGTACGTCTGTTAGTTATTGTTCAGTGCTGTATTGAGTAGAACATTGTGTCGCACAGTTTGTGAATTTCAGGGTGGCAGAGTTAGAGGAACAACATGTATCCATTAAATTTTTCATGAAACTCAAGAAAACCTTTCAAGAGACACCCCAAGTAATGTGGGAAGTACAGTGATAAGTGCTTTAAAAAAAACGGCATACTCTGTGTAATGAATGGTTCATATGGTTTTAAACTGGCTACACAGAAGTTCAGCATGCCCTTTGACGTCTACTGACAGTGCTAATGTCAGGAACATCAGAACAACTGTGCCTGCAAATCGAAGGCTGATTGTCCAAGAGATCGCAGAAAAATGCAACATTTCAGTTGGATCATGTCATTAAATCCTGAGACAGCATCTTGGAATGCATCATGTTGACACAAAGTTCATCCCATGGCTCATGATCAAGACCAGAAAGACCTTCACCTTGCAATATGTGAAGAGCTTTTGGATTGCACAAATTAGAATGAGATGTTTCTAAGAGAATCATAACTGATGAAGAGACCAGGGTCTTTAGTTATGAAGCTGAGACCAAGATTCAGTCTTCACAATCGGTCAGGAAAGTTTCTCAAAGACCAAAAAAAGCTCGTCAGGTCAGGTCAGGTCAAATATCACAGCCATGCTGATAGTTTTCTTTGACTTTGAAGGATTAGTAAATCATGAATTCATGCCAAAGGGACAAATCACTTAATGATGGTACTATCAGGACATGTTGCAACATCTGCAAGGAAATGTGAGACGGGTACAGCCTGTAGTGTGGCAAGACAATTCATGCCTCCTGCATCACAATAACACACCTGCATATTCTTCCCTGTTAGTGCGTGACTATCGCACTAAAAACTAAATACCTGTGTTGCTCATTCTCTGTACCCTCTAGACCTGGCCCCTGCAGACTTTTTTATTTCCACAGTTGAAAACCTGATTGAAAGAACAAAGATTTGCAGCCATAGATGAGATAAAAGAAAATTCGCAGTCAGCACTTCACGTGATCCAGCAAGGAGTATAGCAAGACTGCTTCTGGAAGTAGAAACTGCATTGGGAGCAGTGTACCAATGTGGAGGAGAGTATTTCATATGAGACCATGCATGATAAGTAAAAGGTAAGCATAAAAAAATCCTGTGGACAAAGTTCCGGAACTTTCTGAACAGACCTTGTATTAATATGAAATGCTGGCTGGTAACAAGTCTCGGCATTTTTGCTGTGGATCAATTAGGAAAATTGAACTGTCAGTAGGTACTTGTACAGATACTGTACTAGTGATTAAATTTTGCAGTCGAGCAATTTTTGTTTTTATTTGACATCAGGCATCAGACCACATTGGTTCAAGTAATTGGTACCATTAATTGGCTGGGAACATCTGCGAGAAGAAACGGCCATGGAAATCTTCGTCAACGGCCTATTTCAAAATTCAGTAGTCTTTCACCATATGTATTTATTACAGAACTGATTGCAGCATAAAGTTGCCATTTCTGAACACTTTTGTGGCCTAATATTGTCACACGGCAGTATGGAAATGTCTGCTCTAGAACTGAGCAAAAATCAAATACGATTGTTGTGATCTGTTATGAACAGGCGGCGAGATGATTCAGTCTCCTCACAACATGTGAGCAGCATACCAGTTTTACATCTGAGCATTCACAGACTGTCAAGTAATAAATTAACATGGCAATGTGCATTTCTTTGAGCTCATTGAATTTATAGTAATATCATTACTTGAAATGTTTCTGTGCACACCACAGTGATTTTTATCTGCTTCACTATCATCTACCAGCTAATAGTTTCTGGATCTGGTTGTCCTTCCGGATAGGAAAGTCTGTCATTCTGAGATGGGATGAAACAGTTTCTGTACTATGTACTAACTGATTGGTCATAATCTACAATTTTTCAGCTACAGAAGCCTTGCTTTAAGTTTCATATCTCAACTAGCTGCTAGTATAGAATGTACATTGGTAGGTAGTCATTGAAGAAATACGGTTTATAAAATATCATCAATTACCTGCATTCTTGCAAAAGCACGCATCTCTCCAGGCAAAGTGGATAGCTTTTTGTCTCTTATTTGTATTTCAGTTAGTAACTTCTTAACTTTTCATGACCACTTCTTCAAATTCTGGGGTATGATGTGTTTTTAAGTTTTATATGGGGAAGCTGATAATGGTTGGGATGTGAAAACCGAAATCAGCTCAGCAACTTTGCCATGAGGAGATCCCAAAATGCAATGATATTTTGTCATCTTGCTGCAAACAGTTGTGATGATAAATTGGGACTCCACTTGCAAAAAGCATCTCTCTACTTTTTTTGCCAGCAAGGTGATATTTTATACTTTCACTGCCACACACAATAGTTCCATGCAGGCATCATTCAATGATGTGTTTGGCATTAAAAAAAATATATCTGCAGTGCCGCAGTAAAATTGAAATAATGATTAGAGTGATTCTTGTGTATTTACCATCACCTCGGGGTCACCAGTTGTACGGTCTAGTAACAGTAATTACTTTTTTCACGCCACACAACAAAAACTACCAAGAATGCACATGTAACAACTTTTTAGTGACAGTTGCAAAGGAAATGTTAATCAGAGACACAAAAGGCTAATTACTCTAATGTGTATCTATAAATTTTACAGAGTTTACATTTCACTGTGTCCCTTACAGCGACATGATCATGTTGAAATTTATGTGCTACAAATAAATCAGGGCTGTATCACGAAATTGGCGGTAAGTTTTTACCTGGCGGTAAGTTTTTACCTGATTGCATTCCTAGGAATTACACATTGCTAGCTTTTAGCAGACCCTGGGTTTTGAGATGGATTTGAAGTTTGTTTCAACTTGGGTGGTTTTAATTTAAATTGTGTAAAATTATTTACAGAAAAATTGAAAAATTGGTAGACGCCGAGCTTGTGAAAGATCAGTTTAGGTTCTGAAGAAATACTTTAACACATGAGGCAGTACTGACCCTACTACTTACTGTAGGAGATACATTGGAGCAAGGCAAACCTGCATTTACAGCATCTGAAATTTACAGAAATCTTTTGACAGTGTGGGCTGGACTACACTCTTTGCAGTTCTGAGGGAAGCAGAGGAAAAAAAATATAGTGACCAAAATATCACCCACAACTTGCACAGAAACCAAACTGCAGTTACAAGAGATGAAGGACATGAAAGGGAAGCACTGGCTGATAAGGAAATGGGACAGGGTTGTAGTCTACACCAAATGTTATTCAACCTACAAGCCATAAAGGAAACAAAGGAGAAATTTAGAAGGGAGTCAAAGTTCAGGTAGAGGAAACAAAAACTTTGTGGCTTGTCAGTGACATTTTAATTCTGTCAGAGATTGCAAAGGTCTTGGAAAAGCAGTTTAAGAGAATACATATTGTGTTGAAAAGAGGTTTAAGTTGAACCTCCCAAAAGTACAAGGATAATGGAATGTGACTGAATTAAATCAAACAATGCTGAGCAAATTACATTAGGAAATGGGACACTAAAGGTAGGGGAGGGGAGGGGAGCATAGGGAGGGGAGCATAGGGAGGGGAGGGGAGCATAGGGAGGGGAGGGGAGGGGAGGGGAGGGGAGCATGGGGAGGGGAGGGAGGGGAGAGAGGGGAGGGGAGGGAGGGGAGAGAGGGGAGGGGAGGGAGGGGAGAGAGGGGAGGGGAGGGAGGGGAGGGAGGGGAGAGAGGGGAGAGAGGGGAGGGGAGGGAGGGGAGGGGAGGGGAGGGAGGGGAGGGGAGGGGAGGGGAGGGGAGGGAAGGGAAGGGAGGGAAGGGAGGGAAGGGAGGGAAGGGAGGGAAGGGAGGGAAGGGAGGGAAGGGAGGGAGGGGAGGGAGGGGATTGTAGATGGGGACCAAAGCTTGAACACAGTGAGCAAGTTCAAATGAATGTAGCTTGCAGCAGTTATGCAGAGATGATGAGGCTACCACAGGATGGATTATCATGGGTTCAAATGAATGTAGCTTGCAGCAGTTATGCAGAGATGATGAGGCTACCACAGGATGGATTATCATGGGGATCTGCATCAAACCAGTCTTTGGACTTAAGACAACAATTTGAAGCCACTTAGATTAAACCAGTTATGTAGTTTTTCTAGGGTATTTTCGATAGTTTGAGGAATTTGATCAGTACAGTTAGTTTTACTGATTACAGATGCATTATCTGCAAATACTGATTGACAGTGAATACTGAGCAGCAGATCATATACACAAAACGAAGATAATGTGACCTAAGAGTCAACCTTGGGGGATTACTACTGAAATGATTTTCCATTCTGACACCTAATTCCCTTTATATGACATTAATACCACTCTGACTTCAAATGGTTAGGTAGGACCTAAACCACCAATAAAATGCCCCTAATTCTGTATTTTTCAAGCTTAGAGTGTGAGAAGTGATGGATCACACTATCAGATCATAAAAAATGCGTGTCACATGTATAGATTTGTCTAGAGAGGAGTTGATTTTATCTAAATTTTCATCGACAGAAGATGTTGAGTTTTTGAAGCCCACAATGATTTCTTGAAATCACATTCCACTTATGTATCTAATTTTTAATGTGTTTCGTGACAACCTTTTCAAACAGAGACTGGATGATGGTTCCCCATACGTTCTTTTGTACCTTTTTGACTTGTGGTTTAATTTGCATGTACTTCAGAGTATCTGGAAAACAGCCCTCGTTGAAGGAAAGATCAACTGTCTTAGGTAATGACTGCGAAGTTATTTTAGAGACTGCTTTTTAACACTTTGGTGTTCCATCGCAGTCTACTGCAGTGTTACTTTTGATATACTTAATTTTGATACAAAATTTATTCGTAATTGTATCTTGTCTTAGTATCACCCCTCCAGCTACATTCATTATCTTTTTTTCGTTACTTACCAACTACTACTGCACATTCATCAGTATTAGCATCCAATTTATATGTAGATGAACAGTCCTCATGTTATTGCCTTCTCCTGACCCTATTTTCCATCTAGAACAAATAACTCCTTAAATGTATCTTGGCCTTGTTGAAAGGATCACTCATTATTTTTCTTGCTAGCTCACTGATTAAGCGAAGTACTAATGCAAATACAAAAGTAATACAACTTAACCAAATCCCAATATATTTCTTCTGTTCTTACTTTGCAATGTAACCTCCTTGTGGACCAAGACCATTTCGGTCATCCATGACCCGCTGTGGCTGGTTGTTGACTACTTTGCCATCATCATTTCCTTTCCAGGTACCTTCATCTTCTTTGAAAGATGCAGACCTACAAAACAGAACAACAAATAGTGATTTACTTAATTAGAACTCTCCTCCAGCAGCCAAAATGCACAAATTTATGGTTTGTTTAAGGTACGCATTGTAACACACTAATATTCTTAAATATTTTGGCTAGAACTGTATTCTGAGTAACCAACAAAATTAAGCAAAGTATGTACACCAAAACTAAATTTTCTCAAAAAAAGATCAAATTTGACAATAACAAACTTCTTACAAGATATGTTTGAAATATTCCACTCAGCTGTCTTTATTTATGATGTTCATATTTATATTATGTTATCAACTATTTAGCTATTTGACTGCATCCTCTGATGTCCATCAGGCTGACCAAATCAGTTGCCCATAGAGTACTTTGAACAACTCAGGTATCATACACATAAAAGCCTCGATCTATTAAATATGGGTGGTTGCAAATCGTGTAAGAGAGATAAATACCTGTACTGAGCTTATATCTTGCTCACAGGAAAAAACATTACATAAAACTGCCAAAACAGAAGGCACACAATGCACAACTGAAACAATCAAACAATATCTTGCACATTAGGGGCTAAACAGTGAGCCTATTGGCTCTAAACAGTTGATACATTCAATATTAGATCGTGGCACAACACAGATGTGGAACTTTCATAACCCTGTAAATGCAGGGAAATAAATTTTTATGTGGTACACATGACCCGATGGTCACAAAAAGGTAATATATGAAACATGCAGTCACAGGTTCATATAGGATAGCAGATTTCATATATTAAATCCTAAATTTTAGAACATGTTCTTTGCTCGAGTATCATGTCGTTTTTGGAAACCCAGAATCTACTATGTAGGAATCAACATGGATTCCGGAAACAGCGATCGTGTGAGACCCAACTCGCTTTATTTGTTCATGAGACCCAGAAAATATTAGATACAGGCTCCCAGGTAGATGCTATTTTTCTTGACTTCCGGAAGGTGTTCGATACAGTTCCGCACTGTCGCCTGATAAACAAAGTAAGAGCCTACGGAATATCAGACCAGCTGTGTGGCTGGATTGAAGAGTTTTTAGCAAACAGAACACAGCATGTTGTTATCAATGGAGAGACGTCTACAGACGTTAAAGTAACCTCTGGCGTGCCACAGGGGAGTGTTATGGGACCATTGCTTTTCACAATATATATAAATGACCTAGTAGATAGTGTCGGAAGTCCCATGCGGCTTTTCGCGGATGATGCTGTAGTATACAGAGAAGTTGCAGCATTAGAAAATTGTAGCGAAATGCAGGAAGATCTGCAGCGGATAGGCACTTGGTGCAGGGAGTGGCAACTGACCCTTAACATAGACAAATGTAATGTATTGTGAATACATAGAAAGAAGGATTCTTTATTGTATGATTATATGATAGCGGAACAAACATTGGTAGCAGTTACTTCCGTAAAATATCTGGGAGTATGCGTGCGGAACGATTTGAAGTGGAATGATCATATAAAATTAATTGTTGGTAAGGCGGGTACCAGGTTGAGATTCATTGGGAGAGTCCGTAGAAAATGTAGTCCATTAACAAGGGAGGTGGCTTACAAAACACTCGTTCGACCTATAGTTGAGTATTGCTCATCGGTGTGGGATCCGTACCAGATCGGTCTGACGGAGGAGATAGAGAAGATCCAAAGAAGAGCGGCACATTTCGTCACAGGGTTATTTGGTAACCGTGATAGCGCTACGGAGATGTTTATGAACTCAAGTGGCAGACTCTGCAAGAGAGGCGCTCTGCATCGCGGTGTAGCTTGCTCGCCAGGTTTCGAGAGGGTGCGTTTCTGGATGAGGTATCGAATATATTGCTTCCCCCTACTTATACCTCCCGAGGAGATCACGAATGTAAAATTAGAGAGATTAGAGCGCGCACGGAGGCTTTCAGACAGTTGTTCTTTCCGCGAACCATACGCGACTGGAACAGGAAAGGGAGGTAATGACAGTGGCACGTAAAGTGCCCTCCGCCACACACCGTTGGGTGGCTTGCGGAGTATAAATGTAGATGTAGATGTAGATGTAAGTTCTTATATCTTCAGTTGGTTTGTACAATGCATCCTCTATGTCTGCACTAGTTGTGTTGTTCTAGAAACTTTTTGGCTGATTGGTTTGGACAGACATATAGAAATTTGTGGATGGAATTTTATAGCTCTGAAGTCTATAACGTACTACAAATATTATTAACCTAATAATGACACCCAAGCAGAATATTTCAAGTCTATATCATTACTACATACAGCTGAATGCTCTAGCAGATCATCTGGAAAGATGGAAGAAAGATTTTGCTTCATTAACATTGGACTGCAGAATCTAACAGTGCTATTCTTTATTTCTTAAAAAATAATTACATGTTCCAGGCTATACTTACAGCTAAAATATTGAATGTTTGTATAAGAAAAATTTCACTTTTGGTTTCACATTTACTATTACTTACTTATTGCATGGTAACACACAAAGACCACAACATTTTTCCATGCCTGTGAGATTCTTTTCTGCTTCTCGCATATCAGCATTGATCTGGTCCATCCCCTCCTCAATGCGGTCCAGTTGCTCTGTAGCAAATTTTATGGCCATTAATTTAAACAGGTTTGAAATTAACATGGGAATAAATTTTATTCAGTGGCATAACTGACTTCATAATGTTTCTTTACTTTATGTATTGCTTATTTATTCTATTTCCTAAATAGCAAACCATTCCAGTATCTTAGATGATAGCCACAATGGGTCTACAGCACTTTTAATGAATAGTTAATAATTAGTATAAAATGCACCAGTGGCTACGAGGGTGATGGTGTAGGCCTACTTTTTACAGAGGCTTTAATTCCTTATTTGAACATTTTAGAGTTATGATAAAATAAGGCCAAAAGCTTATCATCTACACATCAAAGCTATTTAGTAGTTTATGAAGATTGCACTGCCATGATACCCAACTTATATTAGAGAGTGTTCTTTAGTATACAGGGGTGGACAAAAATATGGAACCGCAAATACACAACACATTACCATGTCAAACACGGTGTAGAAAACCTAATGGCATTCAAAATAGCTTCCAGTCACCTCAGAATGGATAAGTACAGGTCCTGAATGGTTTTCAAGGCACTGCTATACTATTGTTACTGCAAACTAGAGGCAAGTTCAGGTAATGATTGAGTAGTAGAGCGATCACACACCCTTCTTTCCAAAGCAGACCACAAAGGTGCAATAATATTGAAGTATGGAGACTATGGTGGCCAGGGAGGATGTGGCAATTAATCCTTGCACCCAAAAAACCATTCCTGGATGATATGAGCTGAATGAACTAGGTCCCTGCCCTCTCTGAACATAGCACCACCATTGGGGAACAAACACTGTATCACGGGATGGACCTAATAAGACAAGTGGTCACATAATCCTTGTCAGTAACATAGCTTGCAGAGTGCCATGAGGCCCATATAATACCATGATATGGCTGCCCAAATCACCATCAAACCGCCACCATGTTTTACTTCGGGGAAAAACTCTGCCAGAAGTAGGAAACAGTGTGGAACTCAACCAAATGATTTTTATCCATTGTTGTGAAATTAAGGTTTAATGGCTTTAACATCATACTTTCCTGTTACGAGCATGTGCACCACTGATGTGTGGTTTTGAAATTGCAACTCGCCCTGAAATTGCCAGCTTATGGAATTCCCTTTGTGTTGTTTTGGTGCTGACAGGGTTCATAAGTGCGATATTCCATTTTTGCAGTAATTTTGCACTGCTGTCCTCTTATTTTTTTGTAACGGTCCTCTTCAATAGCTGTTTGTCACTATCTCTCAACACACACACTTTCACCCATATTGTATGAGCTGATTTTTTCCACTTTCCCTACATGTGGTATAAATCTTCAATATGATGCCTCTTCAAGCACACAATGCTTTGGCTACCTTTAGTCACATTGAAAATCTCTTAGCACTGACATAATGCACTCCCAACTTCATGGAACACTGTTTTGATTATGACAGACACTTGCAATGTATTGAGGACATCACACAGCTGCAGTTCATGGGGAGAACAGGACACACTGCATGCTTGACTAGCATCTACATATATATTTAAGCATTTCTTGCGATGTTTCCATATTTTTGCCCAACCCCTGCAATTTCAGCAGCCAGTAATTAATAGGCCATTAGTTTTACCTCTTATATTTTAACTACTTATGCAGAACTTGTGTGACACAACCACAAACAACATGTAACATTTCTGTAGTCTCCAAGTCAATTAATAGGTGTGTACAAGTGAAACAAATGATGGTCAGGTACAAATGTCTACATGAATTCACACATCAGGTCCATCTCACTCAAAGAAGAGCTTGCAGGAGGCAAAACATTCTTATGATGGATATGAAAGTATTGAAGATAATCACAGAAGTTGTGTATAAATTTCATGCAATTTCTATAGACAATTTTGTCATGAAATATCTGAGCCAAGTTTGTGGAGAATACCACATCATCAGCTGTCCAGTATGTCTGATGTGCACTCTTTGTACATTGCCAATATTGCATAAAATAGCAAATTATTTTACTGTGAAATGCACTTGCATTTGAATCACAAGGTCATCTATACTTTCGCATTTAACCTGGCCAATGTAACAGCCACAGTGTGGTCACCTTTCACCCCAATAGGATTCTCCCTCTTTCCCCATATTATGAGTTTATACTGTTCATGGAGCTTGTATGTCTCTGTACTGACATTATATTGCTTTAAATATAACAACCCAAGTTACCATGGATTGTTATTTCCATCACCACAACTCCTGTATTACTTTATCACGTTCCTTGCGAAAGTAATTTCCACCTCTTTTGTCACTGGGTATGCTGTTTCTCACAGGGGCTTGAAAAATAAATTTTGTTTTTAAAATTTCTAACCACTGTTTTTGCTTTCTTCAATGGAAGTAATTTTCATGTTTTTCTGGGTGCTGTGTATATTTATTACTATTAACCAAAGTTTACCAACTCTGACTACAGATACTTCAGAAATTTTCTTCATTCCTTTTCATCTCACACTTGATTGTATCTGTTACGGTCTTCTTTCCACAGTTCTAGAAGAATATCTGTTCTGAACTCGTTCTGGTGTTTGTATTATTGTGTAGAACAGAATTCAGTGTTTTTAGTTGCTATTGGAGGAAGCCTGCTTACGAATCAGAATATGTCCTCAATATGTGCTACTCTGCAATTGTCCCTTCTATTAACATGCGATAGACAACCATTCACACCCACTTTATGATTCTAATAAATTCGCGCCTATTGCATTTGATTCTTACTCGAACTGGGGGACAACATTTTGTTTTTCGTACATGAAGATTGGTGAACAGTATTACTTGGCAATATTAATGTGTGTGTATGAGTGAGGAAGTTTGATGCTTTTGGTCTCCTATCAAATGGTCTTGTTATTGCTCTGGACTGGTTTGAGCTAGTTTTCTACACAAAGTTTTGGAAATTGATCCTCCTTCACTGATCATCTATTCTAGTGTTTACAATTGTTTATGTAATTTTATTGAGTTTTTTAAATGTGATGTACCAATCCTACCATTTTCTTGTTGTGCGTTTTCTGTTTCTGACTACATTACATTGGCAGCATATTAGGCATATGAAGTAATTAATCAACAAAGTGAAACTTAATTTTTACACCAATCTACAGTTGAATAGTAAAAATAATGGCATGTCAAAACAAAAAAGCATAATGAAAACCAAAGAAATCAATGTATGAGTGAAATGTGGTTAACAGTGTAATGAACTTTTAGGAGTAAAGATAATGCGTTATTTTCTTATAAAAAGAAAGTTGCACACCAAAAATACCATACAAAATTAAATGCCAGTAATGAAAATAATACATTTCATTTACAAGTGTGTGTGTGTGTGTGTGTGTGTGTGTGTGTGTGTGTGTGTGTGTGTGTGCAGGGACAGCCCAACATGCAGTAACAAAAATGAAAACACATTTACCAGATTTCCTTCACATACTGATGTGTGTATGAACAGTATCAAATAGACGAGAGAGAGAGAGAGAGAGAGAGCGCAATCTGTCTGTGTAGGGTACTCATGAGCTGTTTATTACAGATATTAAAGTGTAATATTGTGAGGGAGATACAGCTATGCCTTAACCTGTTAACAATATAATCTAGAAAGAAATACCAAATGACATGACGAAATTTAACAACCAAAACATGATAATTTTTCAAATCCCAAATGATCTAAGTAAAATATATTGAGAAAATGAAACGGCAGATTGTCACAGTTAAGCTAGATATTAGTTTGCACTGTTGGTTATTTCTGCCATACACTATATTCTTTGTGTATGGACACAAAATGTGAAGGATCCCCCATCTTTGAATAACAAAACTGAAGAAATATCTGAAGCAGTGATGACAGAGATAGGAAAAAAAGAAGGGTTCATGAACAGAAAATTAACAAGCAAAATGATGAAGCTTGGAGGGAAAAATCTATTAAGACACTAGTGACACCCATAAACAAATGTATTTCGGCTGGGAAGACACCTAACATCAGGAAAAATACAGACACGATAGCACTAGTCGAGGTGGTGACAGAAAATTATGAGAATTACCTTCCCCTAAGTCTTCTAGCACATCTTTGCAAGCTTCTGACAAAAATATTAACTAACCAACTGACTGACTGATTCACTGAACAACTGCATTTCCACTGGCAGTTGAACAAGCAGAATTTCATAAAGGTTACGCAACCTCCCCCTTGAAATGACCATAGAATAAAGTGTTTGCATAGATATGAAATTTGTATAAAAATTGGTTCAATGGAAATAAGGATAATCATGAATGCCCTAGGAATGCCATTATCAATCTGAAACAGAATTTGTGAATAGGCAACAGTCAGAATAAGTGAAGACCTATGTACTGACAAGTTCTCAATCAACTAACGAGTTCCTAAAGGGATTACTATATTTCTGAAGTTGCTTACCCTAATAACAGAAAGTGTATTGACGTCATGCTCATAAGTGAAGATTTAACACAATCACTAACTATGATTCAGAAACTAAAAGCTGTCTCTAAGCAGGTGGTTTGGTTATGAATGCAGCTAAATTTGTGTGTCCAGACAACCCATCTGTTAAAACTGACAACGAAGTCCCTGAAGCATCTCTGAACACATCTCATTTTGATACGTGCAACACATCACGGACAAGTACTTGTGATACCAAGAATTGTACAATGTGTTACAGCATGGGCTGTGACAAAGCCAGAGCAGGAGTAGTCACATGTACATCGTAGCTGAGCATAATAGAATAAATGGCACAAAGGAAGCTCACATAGCAGTCAAAAGCTATGTAGTAAGACACTTTTCTCATAAATCTAATAAATGCCAAATCCTCTTCTAACTCACCTAGCCCAGAATGGTAGAAAATATGAAGACTTTTTAACAAACTATTTCTGCAATTTATAGCAAAAATAAATATCACTATGGACATAAAGTTAGCAACAAAACTAACAGTAATTTTGGAACAGTAGCTGATTTGTATGATTTGGCAACGTAATTAGTGCCCCATGCCTTACTGACTGTATCAAAATGATGATGTGAAAGCGATCTTAAGCTCAATTATGAAGTTTATCTACATGCAAACTTTGTACTGATGACTATTCTTTATGCATATTACTAAATATCATATCAGTGTTTTCATGCAGTTTATGAATACATTATGCTGAAGTGGTATAATAATTTTATATCATTTTGATTTAATTTCACTGTGCATAATTAGCAACAGAGTGCTTTTGTTAAAAGCATTTAATTGTTGCACTGACATTGAATTAGCAATACAGACAGTGTCGAGTTAGGTATATTGCATAGTTTTAACTTTGGGACAATGTACGCAGAATGGTGTTAAGTTGATAAATTCCTTATTAGGAATCTAAACACTGATTCTATTTAACTTCCCACAACATAATTTTGTTTGGCCTCTCACACCAGAGTTTTGGCAGAAGTAAACAAACTTTAGTTGGCATACTTGCACAGAAGCACAATTAGTGAGGTCACATACTAACCCAAACTTTACATTACTGTCATCAAAGAAGTCATGAAAGCAGGCACTTCACAGTGAGGCACTGTTGAGGAGTATGTCTCATATTTTATATCATGACAGCAATGCAACTATATATCATTGGCACTGAGGTAATGTTTGGTAACAGGGAGGGGTGGGGGCATTAATAAAGTATTTCCATCAGCAGAATTCCATTACCTCTTTGAGAATCAGTTGCTTTCCTGGCAAAAATAATGTTTGTGTGTTGAAAACTCTGAATTAAATAAAGATTTAATGCAAAACATTCACCAACAACATTTTATAAAAAACACATTTTATAAAACAACAGTAAGGCAGACTCAAGAATTTTCCAATATTCTACACTTGCATAATGTAAATGTGGTGACTGAATAGGGGTGTTGTGGGAGGATAACATTTGTTTGTTTGTTTATTTATCTCTATGCAAATCATTACTGGAAAGGGGGCAGGGGGTGGAGGGCAGCAGATAACAGGTTTGAATGCAGGCCTTAACCATTATTCTATTGCAGTACAGCATTAATGCACCTTTTCTGTGTAAGAAGACATATTTGTTTACTCTCATTAACTACACAGAATGTCAGTCGTCCTATAACAATGCTAAGCAATAGATAACATATCAGTATACTACTGATGCTCTTGCTCTACCATTAGCACATATTCTTGAACCAATAAATATTTCACCACACTTTCCTGTATAATACTGCTTGTTTGTCACCCACTGATGACACCCTTAAAAACGGGTATTTCCTTATCTTGGCAGGTGATACTGTAGATGTTACATTAAGTGGAATATAACAGTTATAAAACAAGTTATGCAGTTCAGTTTTTACAAAAAGAGCTTACTCCACTGTGCAGAGCTACAGTTTTAAGGAAAGTTTTACACTTCACTGACAAATCAAGCTTCCAACACACACATTTCTAGAAGTTAGCTACTAAATATGCTACTATGTTTGCCATTTAATATAAGTACTAGCAGTTATTCAACACACCCGATACATTCAAAAAGAAATGGGCCAGAGACTGTAAACAGATAGCCACTAGAAAGATCAGAAGTTCATAATATTGCCTGCTGAACAAGGTGCAGACCCTGTAACAGTGCTAAGGTCTCAAACTCACCACTAAAGGGACATGAGCCCACATCCACATATGTGATGACAGAGCAAGCATACATGTATGTCAACTGTTCACCACACTTTGCCATGCTGGAAACAGTGAAATGAAAAGTTCAAATAAGAGCAAAGGGGCATAGTGTATTTCCTAACAGTGGAAGAAGTGCGGGAAATGAAAATTCATTGAAGAATCATCCAAATGTATGGAGGGCACTGTATGTCCATCGCAAGGATCAAATCAGAGAAAGACATATGTCGTTGCCCAATGACGCACAGTCTCAAAAGCCAGACCACATTACTGATGCCATTGTCCAGCACACAGATGCCCTCATTATTCAAGACCAATGAGTTACAGTAGCAGCCACTGCCACAGAGGCCAGATTGAGTGTCAGAAGTGTCATGAGAACAGACTGAAATTTTGCAAAGTGTGAACAAACAAGTGCCTCTCAGTCTTAAAACAGAACAGCAAGTATGTACAACAGGGCCTTCCTTTAACATGTGCATCATCATATCAAGGAAGTAAATGGATGCGAGATGTGGTGTCATCACTTCAAACCCAAGTCAAAAAAAACTTTTCAGTGGAAACAGGCAGTGTCACTGCCGTGTAAAAAATCCAAGGCCATCCACATATATGAGGAAAAGGTTATCTTCACCCTCTTTGAATGAAAGGACCCCCTCTTACTGACTTCCTGCTGTATGGTGTAAAGATTAGTGTGCAAAAATAGTCTCAAACCTTAACCCATCCTGCACAAAGTGGTCAAATTGAACTGACCAGGGCAACACACCCACAGTGTCATCCTGCTCTATGACAATGCAAGGACCCATACAACAAATGCTGTTAATGTGCTCCTCGAGAGATTCTCACTCGCCCTTCATTCCATCCAGACATGTCTCCCTGTATTATGCCATTTTTTGATGAGGTATAGAAAGTTCAGAGAGGCAAATAATTCATTATTGATGAGGACATCAAGCAGAACATTCAGAACTGGTTCACAACACACCCTCAAGAACTTCACACGTGACCATTTACTGCCTTATGCCACAGTGAGAAACGCCTCAACAGTCCTGGGCAATATTTTTAGTATAAGTTCCTGTTTACAGGCCTCCAGCTCTTTTTTTATTGCCCCCTCATATAATAACTAATATGGAAAGGTATTTAAGACTTTTTTTTAAAAGGAATGCCTACTATTTTAATAGAAACAACAGTGAAGAGAGTACATGTATAGGGAGTAGAAACACAAAAGAGGAGTTGAAAAAAAAAAAAAAAAACTAATTTCTTCTTAAATAGTGACAAAGTTAATCCATAGCGGTAAAGCAATAAGAAACAGTTTGCAAAAAGAAAAAAGAAAAAGGAATTTAAAGTCTTGTTCTGAATATGCATAATCACATTTCTTTAGAGTAAACAGCATGGCATATTTGTTACTTTGTACTGTCATTCTAATCTACCTGCAGACCCTTCACCATAAAAAATGGAAAGCACAATATTGTGTAGAACATACACAACACTGTGCTTTTCATTTATTATTATGCCATTTTACCAAGAAGTGCTCGAAGAATCAGTTAACAAGAATCTATGTCATTTTTATACCACAAGCTTGTGAAAATTACATTCACCTTTAAGGTACTGTTTTGTTAGTAAGTAGATTTATAAATGCAATTATGATTCCAGCTGCAAATTTTGCAATGCGGTAGTAGTAGTTACATTGTAATAATAATAAAACAATAAAAGTTTTCTACGTTATTGCCTCCTCCATTCTACTTATGATATTTTACATTGTAATCTGAATCATAACATACCTTCCATATACAGTCAGAGCTGTTTGCTGGACTCAGTTGAAACAGCCAGATAAATCAATTCTATATTTAATCTTAAATAGTTACTTTACAGTACCTCTGAAGCATCAGTATACTGTAGCTCTTCATTTACATTTCCACTTATTCAGTTCTCACAGTTCTTACAGAACTGCACACGTCTTTTTTCCCCCCAACTGTATTAAATGTTTGCCTCTTGCGCAAAGTACTGCATAACTCAACACAAGCTGTCACCAACAACTATCACTAGAGTCACTACCCATCTTCTCTTGTACAATACAATTACATCATGGCAGTGTGAAAGTCTGCAGTTGCCTTAAGAATATTTCCACTGGTGCAAACTAATTTTACAGTTTTAATTTTAAAGTATCGACAATATACACATATGGACATACATAACTACCCTAACTAGGTAAAGCTCAGCAAAGAAATCAGCGAACTAAGTTGTTTTATTGTGTTCCATATATCAGCTTTCAACAGCCTCTGTCTTCTGAATGACTAAAGAAGTAGCTAGCCTATGTCATCTACAGCTGCATCTAATACATGCTCAACTCTTTACACACAGATCCCTCCTACAGACTACTGTGCTTGACCTGGCATTTTGGGATATAAAATATTCCAGTTCCCATGAACAATAATTTATATATGCTCTCTTTATAAACAGAGAGAAGTGCATCTGAAGCTGATTAACAAATTGAATGTTATTCAGAATAACAACTCCCATAAGTTAATATTCTTCTGCAACCAGGTTAAGCATATGTAATCTACCACTTCTCGACTATAAGGCACAAAGACAGTACAAAACTGATTGTTCACATAAAACTGTGTGGCAGTAATGAGTAAACTGTGCACAGCAAAGTATGTTTCTTTTTAAAGAAATGACTAGAAGAGGATACTACAAACTGAGTTTTACAAAAATCTGAGAGACGGTGTGGGCATATGGTGAAAACTGTTGAAATGTTTAAATGTGCTACATAGACATAGAAAGCTTGAAAACAAATTTCAGTCGAACATTAAATCGAAGCAATTGAAATTTAAGCAACGTATTGACAACTATAAATGCAGTCTTCTTTTACATATGGTACATTAAATATGAAGTCTTCACAGAATATCAAAAGCCACAGCAAGAAAAATAATTCTTTCTTTACAGTAAGGTTCTTCCAAAAAATAAAACTTCCCACTGCAGTATACAGCAGACACTAATTTTTCTTCCAAACCAGTTTAGCTAAAAGGGATGGTAATACTAACTATGAGATTGGACCAAAGTGATTGAAAGCTTTTTATGCTTCTGAGCTTATATCTCATTACACTGTCAGAAACTGTAAATGTCATTTGAAATAGAGCTACATATTATACATATACACGCTGATAAAAATGCTACTAGTAAACCAGAATGATTACTGATCATTTGTAGTATCACTGTAAGTGCAGTAACCATAGTGTAGCTAGCAGTTTTGTCTTGCCTGATGCAGGCGCAAGTCACATTTCAAATATCTTTAATTTTACTATCTCAATCCAACCATTAAACTGTAACTAGTCATGATGTTTTCTTATCAGTATATTTGACTTCTCTGTTCAATAGGTAGCAAGGGAAATGTTTTCACAATGTAATATGCAAATGTGTAAACCACTTTTTTATGAACAAATGCAATGGACAATAATGTAGATCATAGCAGATATTTTATACTCCAAGCAAGTGCCTATTTTTCTATGTCAAAATACCTTTTCAAAATGCTATAAGGTGAAGTTAAGACACAAAGAGGTGTAAAAATGGATGAGGAGGAATGGAACACTTGTTCCATGCATCCTTTAACTGCCTCTTTTGTCAGGTCACCAATGACAGATCCCTGTCAATTTCGGAAGTATATGAATGGAAGTACCCAAGTTAAGTATCGATTCATACAGTGCAAAAACATTGCCCAACAGCCTACAACACTGACAATTCCTAGTCTTTCAAAATAAAACAAGGGGTAGATCAGCAACAAACAAGCTGCTGTGGATTTATTTCACAACTCTAATACAGAATTTTGCGTAAAGAAACTTGCTTCCTTACATAATGGAGTAGCGATATAGCTTATTTCCACAAACAAAGAACTTTTGATAGGTTCACAGAGTTTTTATTAGAAGAAAATAATGTTTCTTCAGAATGCACATTACTTATCAGGGAATATTGTGCTATCTGCTATAATGTGGTGGTAAAGAGGGAAATTAGGACACGGACGTGCCACACCCCACCTCACCCCAAAGCCAGCATGTCCATATCTCCCCTTCCACCTCCCCCCCCCCCCCCCCCTCTCTCTCTCTCTCTCTCTCTCTCTCTCTCTCTCTCTCTCTCTCTCTCTCTACCGGCTATTGTATTCAGTGTAGGTGCAGGGACAATCCCTCCTCCCCCCCCCCCCCCGCCACACCTGTCCACATGCAAACACTTTTACACATACATTGTGTCAGCTGGTGCATTCAGCCAGCACAACGGCCATACAGATGTATGCATATTTATATGTACTGTAGTTCAAAGAGGATTCGTCCAACAGCTAATGAAGTTTTCGATGATTCAATGCCTCTACTATTCAGTGAGTTGTAAACTTTATCCTACATTACTTACATTCTGCCAGAACTTTCTGTATAAATAAGCAGTTAGCGTTATTTGAAGGAACTCTTAACTGAAATGAGGACTACTGAAACAATTGGAAACCATTTTCTAAATATTGTTGGTGGTGCTAGGTGGTAGCTCACAGATAATTTATTATAAAAATAGAGATTGTAACTAACTGGATCAGTCATTACATGCTAAATATCAAATACCTGAAACAAAACCAAAACATATGCTTCCCACACACAGTACGTTTTAAACATTCCACTTTCAAATGAAATCCTAATCTGTCAGTTGTCATTTTTGCAATTTTATACAAACAAAAGTACAAGAAAAGTTACAGAAAAACTGCACATGGCAAACGCCATAAAATATTCCAGATATACAGTCATACATTTCAAGAACCTTCCAAAAATGATAAATAGAAAATAACAAATAACTGATGGTGGTTAAGTTTGAAATGGTGACCTGCAGCATGTCAGCCAGCAACACTAACCACTGCATCACACTGATTGCATCAGAACTTGTGGCACTGCTGCTCCTCCTAGAGAAACAACAACCTGCTGTTTCACATGTCCTCACTGGAGCCGAATAAAGGACCTTTGGTTTAGATCTCATCTTGGGTCCTCCCCATAGTGGGCCTGGTTGATCCTCACATTGGTCATGTTGTTACATCCTCTTCACTATGGTGATCGTGAAGGTAGGCCCTCCCATTAACGCTTCGCGATTGTCTACTTAGTTTCCTTTAATCCTCCCATCATCAATCTGTACAGAGGACAAGGATGACACATCTGCACAGTTATCTTCTTGATTAAGTGTCATAATCCTTGATATGCAACATACGACAAGTGAGGAATAATCTGATATGGTCCAAAGTAGCACTTTTGTAGCTTCTCCCATAGGCCTACTTTCCACAAAGGCATAAAAAATCCATTCAAGTCTCCCAAACTGTTTTTCACTGGCTGGTATTTGGTGTTATAATGCTCTCTCTCTTTCTCCTGAGCATCCAGGGTCAATACACAAGCCAGCTGCCGTGCTTGTTCAATCCTGGTGATTAGGTGTTTCACAATCATGCCGAGTACTTCCAGCTGAAGAGGGGACAGTGTATCAACTGTCATTTTGGCCTCATGATCATGGAGCAGGAAGAACTTTGTGAAAGCTGTAGTGTCTTCCTTTGCTGTGTTGTATGCAAATGCCACCATGGACAATATTGTATCCCAACTTCTCTGTTCAATGCCAACGTTCATCAACAGCACATGGGCTAACTTCTTATTAAAACACACTATTATCCATCAGTCCATATTTGTCAGCTTTGGAAACCTACCCAAGAAATTAATTCCAATTTAATGGAATGGCACTGCTGCAAGAGTGAGTGATACCAGACGCCTCTAAGGTAATTGTGGCATGTGCTTCTATTACTGGCATTCTTTGCAGTGGCACACATGGCATCTAAGAGATCGACAGAGACATGACCAGTGATACTTGTGTCTTGTTCATTGTTCACTTTAGAGTCTTTAGCAACGTCAGATAACCAGCAGAAGGAGTGCCAGACCACATGTAAGCTGGAATGACACGCAACCATTTCCACAACATAACATCACACTTGAATCCTCCTTCAGTTGGTTCCCCTTTTTTCAAGACTTCTAAAGTTTAGAGCTATGCTGTATCTTCCCTCCACTCAGCAGCAATGTTGTTCAATAGAGCAATGGCTGAGATTTTGTCTATGCTTCAGTGTTCTGCCAAAGGATTCCTTGAAAAGCAGTCGGCATTCTTGTGTTTACGTCTATTTTTGTACACCTCTGTGTGGAAAAAAATATGCAGGACACACTTTCTCAGTTGCAGAGAAGACTTTAAGAGTACTCTGAAAGCATTAGCTGCCACTTTTTTGGCATCTTCCTGAATTTTGATATACCCATTTCACAATGTTGGAACAGGAGAGGATGATAGCACCTCTTTGAAGACAAGGAAGATTTTTCTTGTGCCTCGTTACAGAAAATTTGGTGTCTTCCTGCAATAATTCTTGAAAGGTACAAATCATTTTACAGAAGTCCTTTATGAATTGCTGACAGTTTGAGTACATGCTAAGAAACCTAATCACATCTTTGAAAAAATGTCCCAGGTAGCAAAATCACGTCATCCATTCAAGATGGATATGCAGGTTGTTCATCATGTGTTTGAAGGTGGATGGAGCATTACGTACTCCAAACAGCATTACTTTGAACTATGAGATTGTCAGGCAGTCTTTTCCCAGACAAACTCAATTTGCCAGTAGCCCATATGCATGTACCACTTCTTCCTGGATTATCCACCATTTCGCCCATGACAATGTGTGAGTGCTGCCTAACTAGTGGATGATTCCCATTGTTGATAAGGAGTTTCATCATGAACTGCTTGGTTTGTCTTTTCTCCACTCTGGATTCGAAAGCATCCAAATACTGATGCAGAATGGCTACTACTCAACAATATTGACCTTCAGTCAGGCCAGATCCTATTAGCAGTTTGATAATAGTTTCCTCCCCTGCATTGTCTGTAGTGCTAGCAGAGCACGATTCTTCATCAAGACAACAATATGCCCTTTCTGGATTGGTTGTCCTGAAGCACATACCTTTTAGGGATGCTTTGAGGCCCCTTGTGACAGTCAGTAACCCAAAGTTCTCCACGACCACTCACAATGCTTAAGACTGTTGCTGGCATGTAGATTTATTTTGTGAGGGTCAGCAGCTTTTTGCAATCAACAAAGGCTTAACTGATCATTTCGACTGATGAATGGAACTTCTCTCATAGATGATGGCAGGATAACATCTTCAACAATCGCTCAGAGAAATTGTTGTGTCTGTTGAAACAGCTTCATCAACCTAGAACTCTAATCTTCCATGGTCTACAACTGCTTGTGATATCTGCAGGAAGTTCCATTTGAGAATGGCATCATGAATACACTATTAAAATGGCAAATTTGAAGGGCTGCATTTTTTCATCAATAGTTATTCTTACAATACATGTTCTTGTTGACTGGATATATTTCACATCTGCTCCCATCAGCGTATCATAAAATACAGGCTTCTTTACAGTTGCAAAATGCCATTTATTTAAAATAACCAGTTTTGCCACAGACAGTAGACCATCTTTGGACTGACTGCACCATTTGCTGGAACTGACGATGTGCTGAGCACCTGCATGCTAAGACAACAGTTATCATCTTAACAATGCGCAACTGATCAGCACATCACCAGCACCTGCAAAGGGTGCAATCAATATGAAGATGGCCTACTGTATGTGTCAAAACAGGTCATTTTAAGTAAATGATATTTTTCAATTGTGACCATTTCTTCATACGTAACTATAACAAGTAAGATTGCTGACACTCCCAATCATGCTGGTTAAAATCATGTAGGCTTCTTTAGCTGGTGATAAGCATTTGGCATTACAGGAAAGGAATCTCTTGAGTCTACTAGGACCCAGTTTGGTTGGTAGTCTATAAAATTTCCTGTTATCTTGGTAACTGTCGTGACAGGAGGATTTTCATCTGTGGTGGCCTCACCTTCGTAGGTGGTCACCTCACTTAGTTTTTCTGAATTTGATGGCTAAGCAAGGCAACTGGTAATACTCTACGGTTATGGATAACGGCTATGGCATGTCGAGCAGTGGCCTCATCTAGGGTACAATGATGGGCTTTGTCAAAAAGGTGAACTATAATCATCTGTCATTACATGGCAGGCATAGAACTGTTGAGATGGTTGATATCTGGCAGTGTAGTAGTCAGAGAAGACTCTCCTGCTTTCTCTGCAGTAATGTACAATGTTGCCCAGGCATCTACAGTGGAAATACAACAACATATTGTCCTCTGTCCTCCAAATGTCTGTTCTTCTTTAGGGCATTTGACTTTGTGCAGGGAGCAGTTGTACCTGCATTGGTCAGATGCTGGGTTGTCGTTCGACAATGGCAGCATATGCCCGAGTTTGCTAAGTCCGTTCTTCATAGCATATCTGACTGGGGGAAAAATCAAAATCAGGACAGGCAGACGTGGGTTTGAACCACCATCTGCCCAAAAGTGAGTCCAGTGTGCTAAGCCCTATGCCACCTTGCTCGGTTTTGGTGCTAAGGACCAATACAGCTCCTCCTCTTCATTCTTCATTATGTCCTCACATATCGAGCGACATGTAAGGCTGCTATCTCTTGTGTATTCAGTCTGATATTTCTGGCTGCCACACACTGCTGTGTCTCTTCTCTTATGACCTGCTGTATAAGAGAGACAAGCTCATGGTGGTCTTCTGCAACTGCCGTAGGGATCACATTCAGTAGTCTGTCATACCTCCTTTCTGTTACATTTCCTCAATTCGCCGGCACCACTTGGTGAATTGCCCTGTCATTGTGACTGCCAACCCCAGCCATGCAGCATGATGATTCTGTCAGCTTCTGTCATGTTAGGGTTCATGATATGAGAGAGCCAAATCACTATGTACAACTGTGTTATTTTTCTTGACACTTCATTCTATTCTTCAATTTTTCTTCTGCTGAGCAGAGTTGCACTTATTGCCACCAGCCATTTTCTTCAGTTTGGCACGGAATTTGTTCCAGCTGTTGAGGTTCTCTGCACTGTTTTCTGACCATTTACATAGAAGAGCACATTTCCCTAACACATCATGTCATCTCACCTGTTGTATCTGATGGCTCTCGGTCAGATCCTTTCAGCCATTTCATTGGGTCTTGACCATCCAAACATTGAATAGTCCTGTATAAAAACGTTAGCTTCCAGAAATACTAAGTATGAAATAACATATCATTGTTAATGGTTGAGTTTGTACCAGTGTCCTGCAGCACACCAACCAGCAATGCTAATCACTACATCCCACTGGTAACACCAGAGCTCACAGCAATGTGACTTGAACATAACAAACTTTAAAATTATAAGTAATACAACAATTTCAAGATATTCAGAACAAATATGAAACATGTTTGAGAACACACATTATTTTTCAACAAAAAAATATTTCTTGGTTTCATAATCATTTCATTAGCCGCTTACTACAATGGGAGTGAGAACGAATATTCTAGCTTAACCCTTGTTCATTAATAGGAGATATCAACCTCTGCTTGGATATAGAAGGGAAGCTTCTTCCCCCTTCCCACCCCCTCCCCCCTCCCTCCCCCCCCCTCCCCCTCTCCCCCCCCCCCCTCCTCCAAAGAGCCATGCTGGTAGATTTCATGTCAAATGGTTTGATAATACCACCAAAAGCTCGTATAGGAATGGCTGAATGATATGAGATTTTCTCTTCCCAAAATACAAGTTCAGTATATGAATTACTCCACTACCCTGCTCAGTCCAATGTAATTCAATTAACAGGAACGTCTTTTGTACATACAGATGCACGAGGGATTGTCAAAGCTTAAATTATCACCTCGAATAAAGTTTTATGATTAATTTTTTGTAGCTTTGTCTCCATCATACAGCTGTACAATTTTGTTTTGGCTCCTCTAGTGGCATCCTATAGCACTGTGTTGCAGGGATTTGAATGTGTACAAGGGCTGCAGACATATACCTTTAAGCAAACAAAGAAACATTATGGAATTCGATTTTTCAAGGTGCTAGTCAAAACTTTGTGACTACCCTTTTTATACGTATGTTCTGCAGAATAGTTGACATCATTTTTATCAAAATGCAAACTGTTTCAAAGAACAAATTCTCCATATACTGAATAATTATTCATGATGAAGCAGTCTTCCTACCTAAAGCCAGCATACATCGGATCACCAGACTGCACTTCATGAATGAGGGAGACATCCCGACTTCCAGCTCAGAGAGAGAGAGAGAGAGAGAGAGAGAGAGAGAGAGAGAGAGAGAGAGAAACACAGTCTAAAATAAGGACTGTCACTTCACACAACATCTTGTTTAAGGAGCCTTTCCCACTGAAGAGCAAATTCTCATGCACAGCACACACATAAATGACAACAGAATTTCTAGTAGACTGACATTTGTGTGAAACCAAGATGCCAGAACTGTGTAATTTAGGTTTGTATTTGGGACTGTAGAGGGGACAGAGTGCAGTTCTGTTCCTCGGCACTGAGCTACGAGAATTGTCTTAAAGGAGCAGCTAACAACTGTGTCTTTATAAACAGCTGCACCTCACGTCAAACACTGCCTTTTATCTTGAATATTTCTCTCTACTTTATCCTGGCTTGTGATAGTTTCATTGCATAACAACCAGTATGTCATTATGTTATGTTTCCTTTAAGTGTAAGTTAACAACATTTTAACATGACTGTACCACCTAGCTTGAGAGAAATATAACAAGTTCTACATTCTGAATGTCAATATCTATTTCAGTTTTGTGTTAGTAATTTATACTACTAAAACTGATTACTTAGTTTATTTCATGATTAAGTGACTTAAAGTTGAGGGAAAAATCCGGTTACGTTACAAATTAATACTCTCCATCCCATTACCTATACAAAGAGTAGCTATCGACCACGCAATGTATATCAAAGAGTTATTTGTTTTTTCTTCCTCTCTCTCTCTATCTCTCCCCCCCCCCCCCCCTCCCACCCACCCATCTTCACCCCAATTGCAGCATTTTATTGGGGTACATTGAAATTTGCCAAACTTTATTGTATGAGCTAAAAGTAAAACTCACTCTACCAGATTAAACTTCACACACCAACACACATGTGCATGTGGGAGGCAGGGGGTGGGGGTGGGAGAATAATAGCAGAATTTCTGTAAATTAATCACATACCTATGTCCAATCCATTATGTCTTTGGTCAATCGGGACACACGTGGTTCTAGATACTGAATATGTGGAAGGATGTTGCACAGTTTCAAAGAGGGTGTCATCATAATGCTTTGATAGTGCATCTTAAGCACAGATATTAAATATCAGGTAGGGATGTAATGTATATTACTCTGCAAATAATAAAATGTCAGAATGGCTTTAAGTTAACAATTCCTTAAGTGAAAAAGCAGAAAATTAGTGCCACATGAATATTTGCATTATGACAACTATCACACAAATACAGTGGTACTTTTTTTGTTTGGTATACATCAAAAATAACCATTTATCATCACCAACTTTTATTAAAATTCTACATCCAGATTTCTTGCAATGGCTTTTGATATTACTCTGTAAGGCAACAAGATGGAGGGAAGCATGAAGAACACAAATTTTACACATACGAATTTCGATGTGTAAGTGTAGACACAGAGAAGTCTGCTACTGAGTTTGCTGTTACAACACAATGAGACATTTATCATGAAGATCTTACCCCCTTGCTCATCCAACATCACTAGCGTTTTCATGCCGACTTCGTGGCTCTACAAAATAGTAAGAGGAGTATGAACAGTGGAGGAATAGAACCTCAACCACTCCCTATCCACACTTGACTGAGGATGCCAGGATGTCTGCTCAATGCAAGGCCAATATTTATAGTCAAAATTTGCTCAATAAATGGAAATAGAAATTAACTGAAATGAGCACTGCATAAAGTTTGTGGAACCTGGCATCCCCAATTAAAAAAATAACGCTATCTCTACATTTTTACATGCAAATAAGAAATTATAAAAATCAAAATTCTAAAACTAGAAACAAATAATGTGTTAAACTAAGAAATTAGTATATAATGAAAACAAAAGAGGGACATGCCCAAAAAAATTGTAAAGGAAAAACTTTAAGAGTGGATCAATGCTAAAGGCTCGCTCCCACGCCAGCACCGATGGTGTACATTAAATATTTTGTTTCTAGCACTACTGGCCAACTACAGACTACTGGCGACACAGCTGGCTCCGTCACTGCATTCCGTTAGTATCATCTCGTCAACTGCCTAGAATAGTAGGTTACATGGGTTAGTGAACGTCCCAACAACCACAATATGGCTTACCCCCTTGATGGTTCAATAACTTGAGAGATTGGGCGCCGGCTTCTTCGCTCTACATTGCAATAAAAACGAAAATGAAACTAGTAACAAAATACAAAACAAAAAATTCAAACTAACACACACAATCAGAGAGAGACAAAATTAAATTAAAAATAGTACGCTACAAACTGATAAATACAATACATAAGGACAAATAAAGAAAAAAACAACAAAGAAGCGAACACTGCTGAAAGCAGGAAATTGAAATGGAATTTCCAACATGATAACTACTGAGCTAAACACCCACGCCTAAAAAATTTGAGGGAAATTTTTGATAGGGTTTCAGCTCAAGTGCACTCATCTCTGAAGCTGTACCAAAGAAATTAGTCTGCTCACAAAGTAGCGAAATTCTGAATTTAGTGCTGAAGCCATCTTAATTCAACTATGTACTTAATTAGGACCTGTGCATTCTCCTCTTCACACTGTCTATTTGAGCCACGGATAACAGACTAAAGAAACTAGCTCAACTTGCATTGATTTGCATCTTAAATCATCTATCACAGGAGTAATAGTTTTCTTTGACAAAGTCCCAGGAATTATGGGAACATTGTCATTTCACTGTTAAACATGTTAACTTAATCTGTAAATCACTTTGAAAGTCTGATGAAATAATTTCAAGCCTGTGGTAAGAAATGCAAATAAGAGACAAATTGAGGAAAGAAAAGATATTGACAACCCATTCATCACTTCCTACATTATTATATCTACATGAAATTTTTGGATTTATTGCACTTAGTCAATCATTTAATTTTTGTACATAGTCTTGCCACCTGTGAGTGAACTGAGCTGTTTGCTGGTAATGAGATGAGCAGGGGCAGGGTGGATTTGGACTATGGAGATAGCAGACGCACATACACTGATCGCGGCAAATGAAGGGCCAGGGCAAAGGGTAAGAGGTGAGGTCATTAAGCTGGCAAGCGCCAGATTCTTGCCCTCCATCCATTATGTACACATTTCAGTTACTGCATGAACATGCACATACTGAGCAACGATTTAATATGCATTTTACAGTTAGTGACATGTTAGTTCTGTACAGTTTTCTTTGAAGACATGTTTGATTTCTGTTTAATGTTATTAAGACTTTATGTTTTTAATACCGGGTGTTGTCTTACCAACAGGTGTAGTTTGAAGATCATCCATTATGTTCTTGAGAGTATGAAAATGTTTCAAGTTGAATATCATGTATGTAAGTATAAGAAGTTACTTTACAGGAATTCACTACCTATACACAAGAAATACCTGCAACTAAACATAACTGGTTGTGAAGTGTTGTTTGTAAAAAAAAATGACACCTTACAATTTGCAATTAATGACCAAAGGACGTTTAAGATTATATATGTTACAGCTTCACGACTTCATATGAATTACAAAAGAAAAAGAATATGTTACTGTGTCTGAAAGAAACTTACTGTCATATGTCTGCAAATTAATTCAACAACTTGTGTTGTAACAGGTCCACTAAAAAAAGCATGGCAAAAAACACTTAAGAGATAGATGTGTGCTGCGATATTATTAACATTAGCCTACATTAGCCTAACAAGATATTGTACATAAAAGAAAACTTTAAATGCTTGAAGTGCACTCAACGATGTAACACTTTGCAAGTCAAGACCTGCGTGTGTGGTGCCCACTGGATGTGCATTACAAGACCATAAAGCCCATGGCAGTTGCATCATATGGGCTCCCAACACCGAAGGTACGACTGTAGCAAATGTTACTCCGAAGAGAGTGCTGTACATGTTCATCTGAGAACCTTTGGTGTGTCTACACAATCTTTTTGTAATCATAACAGTCATGTTAATGGTTGTGTATTAAATTCAGTAAGAAACAGTAAAAATTCAGTCTTTTGCATACAACTCAATTTCTGCTAAGACTGCAATTATGATGACATTAATTAATAATAAATATGTCCCTGCTTGGGATTCCAGCAGTAGGGTTATAGCAACAAAAGAACAAATTACAGGAAGTGTAGCTGTAGGAATACAAAAATAATATTTAATCAATGAGAAACAATTCTTACAAGGAATATGTTGTGTTTACGATAGGGTCATATCATTCATTAGTGAAGCTGCCTAAACAGGCACTTTGCTTCCACATAAAATATGTGATGGTGTAGGCACAGCAAGGCTAGCAGACAACAGTAACATGCATCAGTCATGTTGTGGACTGTGAGCAGTGACCTTGTGGTAATCAAAAGGTGGGGTGGGTCAGCAGCAGAGGGGAGGGTTCGGGGAGGGCACTCACCTCCCTGGTCATCTAGGGCAACCAGAGTACGGATGCCAGCCTCCTTGCTCTGGGCAGCGAGAAAAGAAAAAAGAGCCACAAACCATTTAGTTACAAGCAGGTTTCGACACAACAGTGAGAACGGCACGTACAACAGTATTTTGTGTAAAGTTAATTAGTGAGAATTAATTTGTCACGAGCAAGAGGAATGAAATGTTACGTAGTAATTTATGTATAGTTCTGGACAGAGTTTGTTTAAGTTTTGTGAGTTATTAAGAACATTTTTGTTTGTTGTGTGCCAGAATTACAGTTTTAAATAGTATGACTTAAGTTTTAGCCTGAGTTATTGTAAGTATATTTATTAGCTCTGTTAGAACAACAAATAGCTTTAGAGCATACAACACGATTTAGCAACACACGTTGCTTATAATAGTAAAACAATACCAAGAAATATAAAATATACCCACTTACTACAAATAAAAATTATATACACATAATATCTAGAAAGAAGCAGCAGCGGCAGCAACAACATAGAAGTGATAAAGAAAATGTCTTGTCCTGTAGCAACGGTCAGTGTGTGGTTATGCTGTGTGTGGGTTCACCAGCTGAGCTGCCACATACCTGTGCATGCAACACAGTGACACACCCAACAATCTGCACACAAATTAAAATAAATATAAACAAACAAACAAACAAACAAATTATAATGACAACACACGTAGCAGCCACTAGAGATGGGTTCTTGTCAGCAGGTCAATGAGGGTTGATTGGGAAATGGAGCAGGTTTCCTACAACACAGAGCAGACAGAGACAACAAGCAAGTAGAGAGACAGACAAACAGATACGCAGACAGAGAAAAGAGAGACAGTTAGACAGACAGACAGAGAGATGGCAGGTCTAGATTCTGACCTGGCCAAAACCTTACCTCATGCTGCTGCCTGCCCATGTGGAAGGCACTGCCAGTATAATTCACTCTCTACTACACAACTGTAGGTGGCTTGCCCAGCTGCTCATTACTAAAACATTTCCCTAAACCAGCAGCCTACAGGCTCACCACCTACAAATACGTAGGATCGCTCAGTGGGTGTTTGGGAGTGATGTGATTATTTCCTGACATCTTAGGCAGTATATACTTCAAAGAAAAAATTTATTGTTTTGTATAGAAGTACCTTTTACACCTAAGGATGGATGTTTAATACTGCAAATCTTCATTCAACAACTCTGCTTACCAAAAGGCACATAACTCTTCATTCAATGCTCAACACAAGTACATAAAAAATGAATACTGTACCCACACCTCACCAAATGTGTGGTAGACCTTTCAAATATCTATTACCAAAGACCATGGCCAAGTAATGCAGAGGATGATCGTTACATGATCATCATCTGACAAACAAAGATATGGAAGATAAGCTGAGAAATAATCTTCAAACAATCTGGAATAAAAATAATGATAAACTATCACCAAACTCAATAAATTCCAAACTACCTTAATACACTCCACTGAGCAAACCTACCACAGACACATGACAATTAACAGAGGCAGAAACGGACACACTGCTTAACAACTAGGTAACTTCTAGCAAGTTTCTAGTTCCCAGCACAAAACAAACTCTCTCTCTCTCTCTCTCTCTCTCTCTCTCTCTCTCTCATCCCCCCCCCCCCCAAACACACACACACACACACACACACACACACTACGTCCCTCCATCCATCCCACCACTTATGCATAGATTTATAACCACACATCTGCATCATTTTGTTGCTCCTCTCTCTCTCTCTCTCTCTCTCTCTCTCTCTCTCTCTCTCTCTCTCTCTCTCTCTCATCCCCCCCCCTCCCCCAAACACAAACACACACACACACACACACACACACACACACACACACACAACAGCCTTGAGGCATAAGCAAATATCTGATTGTTTAACTGCAAACACACACACACACACACACACAGACACATACACACACACACACACACACACACAGTCATTCAAGCCATTTGGTCTACATATTGAACTGACATATTACTATTTTATCATGTTTTAGCTTCCAGAATCTAAAACACTTGTTAATACTGTTTTCTGCTGCTGGTCCTCATCACACGATGCTGCACTTCTGAAAAAAGTAGAATTTACAGCTAGATGCAGGGGACACACAGCATTCAAAGTTAACATAGATGCTGGTCACAGAAGAATGAAAGAGGAGAGAGAAATTTGCCACCAGGTGGGTACAGAATTTCTATGCTCACCAATTCAGATCTAAAGTTTGAAGTTAGAAAAACCAGTGATCCTTTGTGGACACCACCACTTTACAACTGTTGATAAATGTGGCAGTTTTCTAATTTCTGAACTATATAATTGTCTACTAAGATTTGCGTGTATTCTTTGGCTTACTTTATGAATACAAGAGAGATGCTCTCAGCTAGATTAAATAGATAATTTGACCTCATGGCAAATGAATTCAACATCTGAGATTTGGTTAATCAGTAGCAACAACAGAATGGAGAATATCAATATTTGTAAAATATATGAAGAGATGAACATTTTTTAAATTTATTATCAGGAACACATTTGTAAGTGTTTAACATAAAATCGAGGCATAAAATTAAGCAGGTAAATATTTGTTTGCATAAACAATTATTTATGCAAATTACTATCTTCCTCTTCCACTATTCCTATCTCCTCTTGTATTACTACTTTTCCTACTCTAATCTCCCAATTTCCCCCTCATGCTTGCCCTTTTTCTCCCTCATTTTTTCTCTTTGTTTACCAGTATCCATCGCCTCTCTCTCCAGTCACAATACTCATCACACTTTCTCCATCCTTTTCCGAGTCCTCAATTAAGTGCTGTGCATTTTTTTTATTATTATTTTTGAATATTGTGTGTTGCACTTCTATTTGGTGTTCAGTTTCATTTTATACTGCTATGTGTCTTTTGCACTGGAAACAAACACTGTTGTTCATCCTCTTCTTTGGAAAGATTATCTGCATTTCTCCTCCTCCTCCTCCTCCTCCTCCTCCTCCTCCATTTCCAAGAACTATACACTCACAAAGCTCCTGAGTCACCCATTTCGTTAGTGTCACTGTTGCCACTTACAATTTCATGAATCTGACTTTCTATGCTTCTCCCTTTGACCAAATTAACAACTATGCGGGAAGTTAGTGTAGCATGTACAAAAAGAAAAATGAGTAAGTTATGATTCATAACTATCAAAGTCTGGAAGAAAAGGTGACAGTGTAAGCTGTAATATGTTGGTTATAATTATTATAATGAAAAACAAGAAAAATAATTTTTTAGTCATCAAGATTAAGCACCTGCCTACTTAGGTTTCACATTCCTGTTTTGTGTTTCTATCGTCCACACTTCCGTTTACAGTAGGTGACTGGGTGCCTTTCTTTATAACAGTACACGAAACTGGAAAGGCATTTAAAGAGATTTTGTGCCTCAACAGTCATGAAAAATAATAAAAAGGCCAAAAGCTGATCAACAAAGTAATATGAGCACAATAATAATGCATTCTGTTAGTGTTGTGCTGGATGTAAGAGTTGTAGATGAGAAGGTTGAATTCAGATCCTGTTACAAATGGTGGGTGTTAAATATTTTCCTGTGTGAACCAAATGTGGTTCTTTTACATTTTAGTTGCTGTTGTACAGAAAGAAAAGAACTTTTTTCTTGTAGAATAAAATACGTGCGCATTACAGCTACTCATGCTGAGGGAAAAAGCCGATGTTTGATTACAATGACCAACTTGTCTGGGTACGAAAGTTAAACCTTCAGCAATATGCCATCCATTGGAACGTTGTACTGTCACAGTAAGTCTGAGTTCTTGATTGACCAATAACAAAGTTGTAATTTTTTTTAAAACTGGGCGAATATCCTGGACAGTTTAATGAATGCAGAGAGATTGCAGTAATCTTAGCTTCAGTGGTAGATGAGATGTAGAGACAAGGGTGCACCTGCAGAGGGGCAGACTTGATATAACCAGGTTTGTTCCTCTTGTATTCAGGAATTCCTGCATTTCACACTTTCCAGAAATTCAAATTTAAAACAATTTTCTCGGAATTTGTACCATACTTTCGTTTCACGAGAGTCACAAGCACTGAAAACTTGCAGAGATTATAATCAAGGGAGTTACCCTTTCCAAACATTGTTTAACACTTCAGATTGCAGTATTAACAAAGAATGGATCTGGTGGGCAAAACCGGGAATTAATGTAGCATATAAATCAGCTTCTTGCCATTTGTTAATGATCAAAATAAAAAATAGAAATGTAAAATGTATACCCTAAATAACAAAATGGAAAAATTAAACATATGTGCAATGAAACAAAGTTCCTGTAGAAAGTAAGTAGATATTGTACTAGAGATAAGAAAGAAAATAGAAAAACAGGAGCTAAATGTCCACATTATAAACTATAAAATGCAACAACCCGCGACAGAGAAAGAAAAAACATTGGTATGATAGGGGGATGACAAATTACATAGACAAGAGAGCTAGTTGAATGAAGACGGACCATATATATATATATATATATATATATATATATATATATATATATATATATATATATATATATATATATATATATATATATATATATATAACACATGATGTGACTTACCGAACGAAAGTGCTGGCAGGTCAATAGACACACAAACATACACACACAAAATTCAAGCTTTCGCAACAAACTGTTGCCTCATCAGGAAAGAGGGAAGGAGAGGGAAAGACGAAAGGATGTGGGTTTTAAGGGAAAGGGTAAGGAGTCATTCCAATCCCGGGAGCGGAAAGACTTACACACACACACACACACACACACACACACACACACACACACACACACACACACACTTGTAAAGGCAAAGAGTTTGGGCAGAGATGTCAGTTGAGGCGGAAGTACAGAGGCAAAGATGTTGTTGAAAGACAGGTTGAGGTATGAGGTATGAGCGGCGGCAAATTGAAATTATCGGAGATTGAGGCCTGGTGGATGACGAGAAGAGAGGATATACTGAAGGGCAAGTTCCCATCTCCGAAGTTCTGACAGGTTGGTGTTAGTGAGAAGTATCCAGATAACCCGGACGGTGTAACACTGTGCCAAGATATGCTGGCCGTGCACCAAGGCATGTTTAGCCACAGGGTGATCCTCATTACCAACAAACACTGTCTGCCTGTGGCCATTCATGTGAATGGACAGTTTGTTGCTGGTCATTCCCACATAGAAAGCTTCACAGTGTAGGCAGGTCAGTTGGTAAATCACGTGGGTGCTTTCACACGTGGCTCTGCCTTTGATCGTGTACACCTTCCGGGTTACAGGACTGGAGTAGGTGGTGGTGGGAGGGGGAGGGTGCATGGGACAGGTTTTACACCGGGGGCGGTTACAAGGGTAGCAGCCAGAGGTAGGGCAGGTGGTTTGGGGATTTCATAGGGATGAACTAAGAGGTTACGAAGGTTAGGTGGACGGTGGAAAGACACTCTTGGTGGAGTGGGGAGGATTTCATGAAGGATGGATCTCATTTCAGGGGCAGGATTTGAGGGATGTCGTATCCCTGCTGGAGAGCCACATTCGAGTCTGATCCAGTCCCGGAAAGTATCCTGTCACAAGTGGGGCACTTTTGGGGTTCTTCTGTGGGAGGTTCTGGGTTTGAGGAGATGAGGAAGTGGCTCTGGTTATTTGCTTCTGTACCAGGTCGGGAGGGTAGTTGCAGGATGCGAAAGCTGTTTTCAGGTGGTGGTTTAATGGTTCAGGGATTCCGGACTGGAGCAGATTCGTTTGCCACGAGACCTACGCTGTAGGGAAGGGACCGTTTGATGTGGAATGGGTGGCAGCTGTCATAATGGAGGTACTGTTGCTTGTTGGTGGGTTTGATGTGGACGGACGTGTGGAGCTGGCCATTGTACAGGTGGAGGTCAACGTCAAGGAAAGTGGCATGGGATTTGGAGCAGGACTAGGTGAATCTGATGGAACCAAAGGAGTTGAGGTTGGAGAGGAAATTCTGGAGTTCTTCTTCAAAGAAGTTCCAAACTGAATAATCCATTGCCCTCGCCCACCTAATCCTTCACCTACACATCAACTCAGCCAATGAACACACCCATCAACTCCTATCCTCAATAAAAGTCCTCAATCTTTCCTCTCCACATCCTCACCAGCTGTTCAGAGCATCCTCCTACAGGCCAATCGCAAATTAGAACAGCATGCCACCCTTCACCTCAAAAAACTATCCAATCTCCTGGTTTCCCACCTCCGGAAAGGCAACTCACTCACCCTTCACAACCTTTCCAGCAAACCTCAACCTCCTCTCATTGCACACAGACCCAGTCTCTCCCATCTACTCAATCTCCCACTTCCAGCTCCACTCCCCCCAAAACCTCAAAATTCCAATCAACACAATATGGAACCACAACACCCTAAATCAGTAGTTGACCTTTCCACCAAACCTCTCTCCCAATCCGAAACCTCTGTCCTATCCAAAGGCCTCACCTTCAGCCCCACTCCCAGATTCAACCAACAGCCCTTGTCAAAGATTTACTGTCCTACACCCGTACTTTCTGCTGGAAATATCACTTTCCAACGAAGAAAAACGATCCTAATCCTACTCCTAATGGTCCAACTCCCCAAGACACTATCCAAATTGAACCCTGCCTGGAACAGTTCGTCCTCCGTTGCAGCGGGACCCACCTCCTCTTCCTCAAAATCACCCTCTCCAAACTTTCCAGGAATTTCTGACTTCCAGCCTTGCCTCTCAATCCTTCTTAAAAAACCTTAATCCTACTCCCAACATCACCACTGCTGAAGCCCAGGCTATCCCTGATCTGAAGGCTGACCGATCCATCGTCATTCTTCCAGCGGACAAGGGTCCACAACCGTGACACTTGATCATCGGGAGTATGTGGCTGAGGGACTGCGTCAGCTTTCAGACAACACTACATACAAAGTTTGCGAAGGTAATCCCATTCCTGATGTCCAGACGGAGCTTCAAGGAATCCTCAGAACTTAGGCCCCCTACAAAACCTTTCACCTGACTCCATCAACCTCCTGACCCCACCAACACCCCGCACCCCTACCTTCTACCTTCTTCCTAAAATTCACAAACCCAATCATCCCGGCCGTCCCATTGTAGCTGGCTACCAAGCCCCCACAGAACGTATCTCTGCCTACGTACATAAACACCGTCAACCCAATTACATGCCGTCTCCCATCCTTCATCAAAGACACCAACCACTTTCTCGAACGCCTGGAATCCCTACCCAGTCTGTTACCCCCAGAAACCATCCCTTGTAACCATTGACGCCACTTCCCTACACACAAATATTCCGCACGTCCAGGGCCTCGCTGTGATGGAGCACTTCCTTTCACACCGATCACCTGACACCCTACCAAAAACCTCTTTCCTCATTACCTTCATCCTGACCCACAACTTCTTCACATTCGAAGGCTAGACATACCAACAATTAAAGGGAACAACCATGGGCACCTGGATGGCCCCCTCGTACGCCAACCTATTCATGGGATACTTAGAGGAAGCCTTCTTGGTTACCCAGGCCTGCCAACCCAAAGTTGGTACAGATTTATTGATGACATCTTCATGATCTGGACTCACAGTGAAGTAGAACTCCAGAATTTCCTCTCTAACCTCAACTCCTTTGGTTCCATCAGATTCACCTAGCCCTACTCCAAATCCATGCCACTTTCCTTGACGTTGACCTCCACCTGTACAATGGGCCAGCTCCACACGTCCGTCCACATCAAACCCACCAACAAGCAACAGTACCTCCATTATGACAGCTGCCACCCATTCCACATCAAACGGTCCCTTCCCTACAGCCTAGGTCTTCGTGGCAAACGAATCTGCTCCAGTCCGGAATCCCTGAACCATTACACCAACAACCTGAAAACAGCTTTCGCATCCCGCAACTACCCTCTCGACCTGGTACAGAAGCAAATAACCAGAGCCACTTCCTCATCTCCTCAAACCCAGAACCTCCCACAGAAGAACCCCAAAAGTGCCTCACTTGTGACAGGATACTTTCCGGGACTGGATCAGACTCTGAATGTGGCTCTCCAGCAGGGATACGACATCCTCAAATCCTGCCCTGAAATGAGATCCATCCTTCATGAAATCCTCCCCACTCCACCAAGAGTGTCTTTCCGCCGTCCACCTAACCTTCATAACCTCTTAGTTCATCCCTATGAAATCCCCAAATCACCTTCCCTACCCTCTGGCTCCTACCCTTGTAACCGCCCCCGGTGTAAAACCTGTCCCATGCACCCTCCCCCCCCCCCCCCACCACCACCTACTCCAGTCCTGTACCCCGGAAGGTGTACACGATCAAAGGCAGAGCCACGTGTGAAAGCACCCACGTGATTTACCAACTGACCTGCCTACACTGTGAAGCTTTCTATGTGGGAATGACCAGCAACAAACTGTCCATTCGCATGAATGGCCACAGGCAGACAGTGTTTGTTGGTAATGTGGATCACCCTGTGGCTAAACATGCCTTGGTGCACGGCCAGCATATCTTGGCACAGTGTTGCACCGTCTGGGTTATCTGGATACTTCCCACTAACACCAACCTGTCAGAACTTCGGAGATGGGAACTTGCCCTTCAGTATATCCTCTCTTCTCGTCATCCACCAGGCCTCAATCTCCGCTAATTTCAATTTGCCGCCGCTCATACCTCATACCTCAACCTGTCTTTCAACAACATCTTTACCTCTGTACTTCCGCCTCAACTGATATCTCTGCCCAAACTCTCTGCCTTTACAAATGTCTGCTTGTGTCTGTGTATGTGCGGATGGATATATGTGTGTGTGTGTGTGTGTGTGTGTGTGTGTGTGTGTGTGCGCGCGCGCGCGTGCGTGCGCGCGCGCGTGCGTGTATACCTGTCCTTTTTTCCCCCTAAGGTAAGTCTTTCCGCTCCCGGGATTGGAATGACTCCTTACCCTTTCCCTTAAAACCCACACCTTTCGTCTTTCCCTCTCCTTCCCTCTTTCCTGATGAGGCAACAGTTTGTTGCGAAAGCTTGAATTTTGTGTGTGTATGTATGTGTGTCTATCGACCTGCCAGCACTTTCGTTCGGTAAGTCACATCATCTGTGTTATATATATATGGTCCGTCTTCATTCAACTAGCTCTCTTGTCTATGTAATTTGTCATCCCACTATCATACCAATGTTTTTTCTTTCTCTGTCTCGGTTGTTGCATTTTATAGTTTATAATGTGGACATTTAGCTCCTGTTTTTCTATTTTCTTTCTTATCTCTAGTACAATATCCACTTACCTTCTACAGGAACTTTGTTTCATTGCACATATATTTAATTTTTCAATTTTGTTATTTAGGGTTTACATATTACATTTCTATTTTTTAATTTGATCATTAACAAATGGCAAGAAGCTGATTTATATGCTACATTAAATCCCGGTTTTGCCCACCAGATCCATTCTTTGTTAATACTGGCAATCTGAAGTGTTAAACAATGTTTGGAAAGGGTAACTCCCTTGATTATAATCTCTGCAAGTTTTCAGTGCTTGTGACTCTTGTGAAACGAAAGTATGGTACAAATTCCGAGAAAATTGTTTTAAATTTGAATTTCTGGAAAGTGAGAAATGCAGAATTCCTGAATACAAGAGGAACAAACCTGGTTACATCAAGTCTGCCCCTCTGCAGGTGCACCCTTGTCTCTACATCTCATCTACCACTGAAGTTAAGATTACTGCAATCTCTCTGCATTCATTAAACTGTCCAGGATATTCGCCCAGTTTTAAAAAAAAATTACAACTTTGTTATTGGTCAATCAAGAACTCAGACTTACTGTGACAGTACAACGTTCCAATGGATGGCATATTGCTGAAGGTTTAACTTTTGTACCCAGACAAGTTGGTCATTGTAATCAAACATCGGCTTTTTCCCTCAGCATGAGTAGCTGTAATGCGCACGTATTTTATTCTACAAGAAAAAAGTTCTTTTCTTTCTGTACAACAGCAACTAAAATGTAAAAGAACCACATTTGGTTCACACAGGAAAATATTTAACACACACCATTTGTAACAGGATCTGAATTCAACCTTCTCATCTACAACTCTTACATCCAGCACAACACTAACAGAATGCATTATTATTGTGCTCATATTACTTTGTTGATCAGCTTTTGGCCTTTTTATTATTTTTCATGACTGTTGAGGCACAAAATCTCTTTAAATGCCTTTCCAGTTTCGTGTACTGTTATAAAGAAAGGCACCCAGTCACCTACTGTAAACGGAAGTGTGGATGATAGAAACACAAAACAGGAATGTGAATTTGCGTGCTATTACTAGAAAAAGAGCTGAAAAGATCGTGTGGATTCCGTTTCCTGATACATGTTTCTATGCCCCCTCAGTCCATTATAGGCAAATCGTTGCCTTTCCCTTATTTTACATACTGCTCTATCCAGGAATTTGCATTATTGTCATACATTGTTATCTTTTTTTGCTGTGACAAATTCTGCCAGCTTCCTATGGTACACTTTATCATGAAAGGAAGTAGTGGGCATTGGAAATAAAACAGAAAAATTCAACTACATTAATGGTATAATCTATAAAAATGTGCAAGATGAGGCAAGGAAGAAGACCAGAATAAAATTTTACAAAACCATCCTATCTCTTTAGGAGTAGGGGTGTGGACTAACAACACAGTGACTAGTGGGTAAGAAGAAGGGGCAGGAAGAGAAATAACGAAAGAGTTACGAAGTACAAAAGATTACATACAGGACTACATTACAAAATGGGTAAATTACTTGCAACATGCCCATATTGAATTATATATAATGAAGTGAAGACCACTGGAATGACAAAGAATTTGGACAATTCTGCATCACTGACTAATAGGCGTAGAAACAAGAAAATTATGTTGTATTAGATTGTCTATGTTTCTTTAATTTGTATTCAAAATATTTGATTCCTCCATTCCCAGTTATCAATCGCTAAGTAAGTTCTTAGTAAAACAGCTTTCTCTTGTTTCAACAATGTATTTGCTTTCATAACACTGTGATCATAAAGTAAGACATAAAAGACTCTGGTAACTACCTACAACTAATATCATGCAGATCAGGTGGCACTGACAGAATCTCAGAAAATTTGTTCCAAGGCCCCTTGAGGCAGTAGTATTTAGATCTTCCAGTTTCTAACACTTAATCCTTTTTTGTTTACAAATTGTTCAAATAACGCACCAAAACATCCCTGCGGACTGTTTGAACACTCTACTGCTGCCATATCAGTTTTTTATGTGTGTGTGTGTAGTATTATAGGATATTCTCATCAAAAAATGCACCATACTGCTGTCACAGATGAATTGATAGTGTGTGCTCTTGCATTGTCCAGCACGAAATTAATGTACGTCTTTTTGTTATGTAAGATACTTCCTAACACCAAAAATGATATAGGAATCCCCTACATAATCTTTCACAGCTTTCCATATTCCATCTAATCTTACCAAAAGTATTGTCACCTTTTGATGAT
The DNA here is from genome assembly GCF_021461385.2 of Schistocerca piceifrons. Taxonomy (NCBI): domain Eukaryota; kingdom Metazoa; phylum Arthropoda; class Insecta; order Orthoptera; family Acrididae; genus Schistocerca; species Schistocerca piceifrons. The sequence continues at coordinate 186,666,657 of NC_060138.1, forward strand.
GCTTGCACCTTTTCCTCTTACAGGGAAGTACTTTTTCAAGGTATGGTATGTGATGATAATCATTGTGAGCTAAACAGCAGTAATGTGAAACATCCATGCTAGATTTGTGCAATTACAAAAGCTTAAGTGTTGCTTACAGTTCAAGTGCTGTGTATGACATTGTGCAAGAACCCATACTGGGGAGACAGGCCCTGATTGTAACAAACACTCTAGCCCATTCCTGAGACTCTTCCAGGTGGCTTTCAGCTTTAGCTGAACTAGAGGAGTAAGTAGCAGCCTCACAAAGAGGTCCAAGAAAATTGTTGAGCCATTTAGCACTTCAGACAGGAGCATCAGCAGCATCTGCTCACAGGGCTGTGAAGAAACTTTCACTGCATCAGCTAACAAATTCAGATGTAGTCTCTGCATGATGGAGAGACTGATCCAGAAATCAGTTTTTATTCTGATTAAATGTGCTCAAACTGACTGGAGACGGATGTGGCTGGAGGGGGTTGTGATTGCATAGAATGACTTATGTTCAAAGTATGAAAATCCTCAATGAAAGCATCTGCTTATGCAAAAATCTGAGTGTGATGTGCAGTTAGCTCAACACAAATTAAATCACAAATGCTACTAGGTTTCTGAACAATATACAGTATGTTTATTCCGAGAACTGACTAACAGAAAGACCTATGATTACTGTTTACTTTACACAAGACAATAAAAATAACAGACACCACCAATTTAAACATGACAGTATCAAACATGGATACTTTGTATTATTAAAAACACATCATGTATACAGATGCCACAAACATATTGCTGTTGTGTGCTCTTTCAGTTGGTTGCCCTGTTGGAGTAAATGGAATAAATTGCTCTGGATTCTGACTTCTGCCAGAAATTTTATCAGATGATAGAAGTATATAGGAGTGATAACACAGAGAATGAAAGTAATACTGATGCAACAGCAGATAATTTATGAAGAACTAAAAGCTTATAAATCGGGCCAGTAAATATGTCAAAGCAGATGTGGGATCTCTCAGGGCTGACCTGTCGCAAGAGAAATCACACCTACAGCCAAACCCCTGCCAAGCCAATTAAAGCTGAAGATTGTTGCAGAATAAATAAACAATGCCTTCTATTCAGAAAATTCAGAACAATTAAAATGAGAAGGCTAAAATGTAATGGACATCAGCCAATGCATCAATAACACAATAATACAACAACATGAGAGAGACTATTGAGGCAGCAGGTGGGTGGGGTCAGGTGAATGTCCCCCAGTGCTCTGTACTTGACTGGAGCCATCCCTCCCCCAACAGTCTCATCACCGATCCATTAGAACTGAGGTGTTAAATAGGGGATCAGTATCCACTATTCAACAGTGTTGCCCCTAAAACAGAAATAAGTTGCAGGAGAAAAAGGGACATGCAAATAAAAGAGAGTAAAAGAGGGATGACAGAGACAGCTGGCAAAGGAGCTACGGCCAGCCCCCCCCTCCCTCCCTCAGACCCAATATGCAGTGGTACACATGCCAAGCCCCCCCCCCCCCAAACCTCTCCCACCCCCGTGAATGCAGTTTTAAAGCACTGTACTTGAGAACAAAAAATGCTTTCACTGGAAACAAGTTCAACTGCCCACAAGTTATCCACCATTATTAGAGGCAAAGAATCTGGGAGACCATGCTTAGTGCTGAGTATGGAGATCCAGAATGGGGTGGCATTCCATCAGGATATGAGCTACTGCCTGAAAAGCTCCACAATCACAACCTGCTTGCTACCTAAAATAAAACTATTGCTTACTCTTGTATAACATATGCAGAGATGACATAAGATAGTGGATTTTTTTTTTTCCTCAGAGCTAGAGGGGGGGGGGGGGGGGCGCAAGATGTTGGAGGTAGTAGTTCACCAAGGGGAGGGAGGGTGAAAGGAGGAGCACCATGAAGCAGTAGTTTCTTTGCAAGTGCCGATTTTATTACACAGGGCAGTAGCCCACTAGATTCTGCACTATCTCCAAGTGTGTAAAGGTCTTATTTGCACCCACAAATCTGCAGTTGGAGTTGTCAAAGCAAATGTTGGGTGAGTAATTGCTTCTCTAGTCAAACAGTCAGTTCATTCCTGGGATACCCATGTGAGTTGGGATACAGAAAGACAATTGAGCAGTGAGTATGACAAAGTTCAGCAAGAAGGTCCTGAAGAGAAGAGGCCAGAGGATGAGAAGAGTAACAGCAATCAGTGCCCTGCACACTGCTCATTGAGTCACTAAAAATTAAAGTGTGTGAGGGAGTTGCATTAACAAAAATGTCGGGCTCTGTTACTGACTATCAGCTTCATCATGAAAACATTACACACTAAGCAACAAATGTTGTTTATGACTGAACGACTGATGGAACACATAAAAACATAACCTGTCCGATAAACGGTTTTATGGCCATCAGTGTAAATGGTGGCTGCACCCTGATACTCCAGATGAACTGAAAGGAACAAACACCAAATGGTCATGGGAGTGAGATTTATTTTTTCAAGTTCCTGAAGTTTATCTCAATTCAAAATCTGGGGGGGGGGGGGGGGGGGGGCCAGACTTCCAGAAAACACAGGGAGCACATTATAAGGAGATTAGGCTTATGTCCAGGCAGAGGACCTCAAGTTGCATTCCAAGTGGTAATCCCCACTTGGGGGCAACGTCAGAGTAATGATGCCCCTCATATGCAAAAATATACAGTTTGGTAAGTTGGATAATTATAACATTGTCAAATGGTGATCATGTGCATGGGCAAGAGTTGGCACTGTTGGAACTGAAGAGGAAAGATCCTTGCTTTGGCAAGGAGAGTGTCTGAGATTTGTCCAGAATGCACTAGTGGACTTGTCTTACTCCACAATGATGGACTTGGCCTAACAATTTCAAAGCTGAAGGTACTGCAAACCTATAAACCTGCCAACTACAGTCCAATCAGGATGACACCAGGTCCCAGTAAATACGGTAGAGAAAAATGCAATTCACACACAAAGGGATGCTCAGAAGGAAGTGGGACTGTTAAGATTTTGCCTTTAGATGTAGCCTCCAAAGCCCAAAGTCATGGTGGGTAAGAGAATTACAATGCTGACAAGCAGTTGTGTATCTTATCTAGGTCAAGAAAGATTGTGATGTGGTGCTGCCACTTAGGCAAGTCCTGTCACATTGCTGTCTCAAACCTAACCAGATGGATTGTGGTGGATTGTCCCTTCTGGAAACCACACAAAACATAACAGGTGGAGAACCATCCTTTCAACCAGTTTGCAAAGCATTTTGGGTGAGGCTAATCGGGCAATAGCTGCCTGTGGACTTAAGGACTAAGACAATGATACTATCTCACAACCGTGGACATTGCAGGACTCTTTGGTGATCCTGTGTGGCTGTTACAATGTTGTGAGTCTACCATGACAGCGGCTGGTGGGAGAGAGCGCTTGTAGAAAGGGTAATAACACTTCCAGCAGTACAAATGATTGCATCAGGATGTTTCATACAACCATGTCAATGGAATCTGACAGAGGAGGTAAAGACTACACAGAAGGAAAAAACTGCCAGCTGGCTCTTCAAAGCACCTAGTTGGTAGTTGATCCATTGGACAGTTAGAAGGAAGTGACAGGATTACCAGAAAGAGCTCACTGTCACCAAATTTATCGTGTGGAGACCATCGTAGCAAAGCCACTAGGTTGGATGAAGAGACTGTGAGGTTGATAGCCAGTAACATGCATACCATGGGTGACACTGGAGTGGATAACTGTACTGTCATTGAGGACAGACAGATGAAGATCAGAAAGAAGCTGGTCAATCAGAAGGCCCATACTGGATGAAGTAGTATGTCCTAACATGGGGTCATACACACTGGAATCCCCATGTGGCAGAATACAACATGAGTGGGTGGGGGTGGAGAGGTTGTTTTTTTTTTCTTTTTTTTGGTTTTAGGGCGCAAAACTGCTATGGTCATTAGCGCCCGGTCCGTGACATAGGAAACAGTAAAAAACCGAAAATGGAAACCAGCAGCAATGGGAACGAAAGTCATAAAATTGGAGAAACTAAAAGCAGAAGGAAGGCTTAAAAATCCACTACAGAAAGGGGTTGGTTGTAACCAAAAAAAGCTTCAAATGACTGACGTCATTTCACTCGCACTAATAAACTCGAGAACGCGATCGGCTGAGCGCGTGTCATCTGCTAAAATCGACGATATATCAGGCGATAGCTGTAGACGGGAGCATAACGGGTTAAAATAGGGGCACTCAATTAAAAGGTGACTTACCGTCCACAGCTGAAAGCAGTGGGGACAGAGTGGGGGAGGATCGCCGCTTAAAAGATGTTGATGGCTAAAAAGACAGTGTCCTATCCAGAGTCTAGTCAAAATTTCCTCCTCCCGACGACGCGTTCGGGAGGAAGAGGTCCAAGCACAAGGAAGAGCTTTCACGTCCCGCAATTTATTATGGGGAAGTGTCGACCAATGTGCGTGCCATAAATGAATAACACAACGACATAAAACGCTCCGTAGATCGGTGAAGGGAGTCGATTGAATAGCTGGCCGAAGAAGAGAGACTGCAGCCTTGGCTGCAATATCGGCCGCCTCATTTCCACAGATACCAACGTGTCCTGGGAGCCAGAGGAACGCCACCGAGACGCCCCCCAGGTGGAGCAAGCGCAAACAGTCCAGAATCCTGTGGACCAGAGGGTGGACAGGGTAAAGAGCTTGGAGACTGAGGAGAGAGCTGAGAGAATCTGAACAGATAACATACTGTATCCGCTGATGGCGGCGGATGTAGTGGACAGCCTGGAGAACAGCGTAAAGCTCCGCAGTATAAACCGAACACTGGTCGGGAAGCCGAAAGTGATTTGGGGTGTCGCCAACAATATAGGCACTCCCTACACCTAACGATGTTTTCGAGCCGTCGGTGTAAATAAATGTGGCTTCTGTCATTTGTGCACATAGAGCAGCAAATGCCCAACGATAAACAAGTGAAGGGGTACCTTCCTTGGGAAATCGATAAAGGTCACGGAGCAGACAGATCCGGGAACGGAGCCAAGGCAGTGCTGTACCCCAAGTTGTCAAGAAGGTTTTAGGAAAGCAGAAGGAAAGAGAATGGAGCAGTTGACGGAAGCGGACTCCCGGTGGTGGTAGGTAGGAGGGGCGGCCTGCGTATCCTACATCAAAGGAGGCGTCGAAAAAAATGTCATGGGCTGGATTAGCAGGCATGGAAGACAGATGGCTAGCATAACGACTCAGAAGGACTGCTCGCCGATTGGACAGCGGAGGTTCAGCAGTCTCAGCATAAAGGCTTTCCACAGGGCTGGTGTAAAAAGCTCCAGACACTAAATGTAATCCATGGTGGTGGATAGAGTCGAGACGCCGAAGAATAAACGGCCGAGCAGAGGAGTAAACTATGCTTCCACAGTCCAATTTCGAGCGCACTAAGGCGCGATAGAGGCGGAGAAGGACCACTCGGTCCGCTCCCCAGGAGGTACCATTCAGGACACGGAGGGTGTTGAGGGATCGCAGACAGCGAGCCGAAAGATAGGAAACATGGGAGGACTAGCACAGTTTTCTGTCAAACATAAGACCCAAGAATTTAGCGACGTCTGAAAACGGAAGGTTGACAGGACCTAGATGTAAGGAGGGCGGAAGAAACGCAATACGTCGCCAAAAATTAACACAAACGGTCTTACTGGGAGAAAAACGGAAGCCGGTTTCGATGCTCCAAGAGTAGAGGCGATCGAGACATCCTTGAAGACGTCGTTCAAGAAGGCTGGTCCGTTGAGAGCTGTAGTAGATCGCAAAATCGTCCACAAAGAGGGAGCCTGAGACATCAGGAAGGAGACAATCCATAATTGGATTTATGGCACTGGCAAACAGTACAACACTCAGCACGGAGCCCTGGGGTACCCCGTTTTCTTGGGAGAAAGTACGGGAGAGTGTAGTGTTCACCCGCATCCTAAATGTGCGCTCTGCCATAAATTCGCGAAGAAAAAGGGGCAGCCGACCTCGAAAGCCCCAAGAGAACAGTGTGCGGAGGATGCCTGTCCTCCAACAGGTATCGTATGCTCTCTCCAGATCAAAAAATATTGCTACTGTTTGGCGTTTCCGGAGAAAATTGTTCATGATATAAGTGGAGAGAGAACAACAAGATGGTCAACTCCAGAACGATGCTTTCGGAATCCGCATTGGGCAGGTGTTAAAAGACTGCGGGATTCCAGCCACCACGCTAAACGGTAATTCACCATACGCTCCAAAACCTTACAGACACTACTCGTGAGAGATATGGGGCGATAGCTAGAGGGGAGATGTTTGTCCTTTCCAGGTTTCGGAACAGGAACGACGATGGCTTCCCGCCATCGTCCGGGAAAAGTACTGTCGGTCCAAATTCGATTATAAAGGCGAAGGAGGTAACACAGACTATGGGTTGATAAATGCAGCAACATTTGGACGTGGATACCATCCGGTCCTGGGACGGAGGAGCGAGAAGAAGAGTGTGCATGTTGTAGTTCCCGCATGGAGGAAACAGTATTGTAGCTTTTGCGATTTTGAGAGGAGAAAGCAAGAGGTTGCACTTCCGCTGCACGTTTCTTAGGGAGAAACGCTGGCGGGTAATTTGAAGAGCTCGAAATCTCAGCAAAGTGCTGACCCAATGAGTTAGAAATTGCGACGGGGTCCACTAAGGTATCATGCGCGACAGTGAGCCCAGAGACCGGGGAGAAACTAGGCGCGCCTGAGAACCGTCGAATCCGACTCCAAACTTCCGAGGAGGGAGTGAAGGTGTTAAATGAGCTAATAAAGAATTTCCAGCTTGCCTTCTTGCTATCGCGGATGACACGACGGCATCGCGCACGGAACTGCTTATAGCGGATACAGTTGGCCAAAGTAGGATGGTGGCGGAAAACGCGGAGAGCACGTCGCCGCTCACGTATTGCGTCACGGCATGCCTCGTTCCACCAAGGAACTGGGGGGCGCCGGGGCAATTCGGAGGTGCGTGGTATTGAATGTTCCGCAGCTGTAAGAATAACGTCGGTAATGTGTTTGACCTCATCGTCGACGCTGGGAAAGTGACGGTCATCGAATGTCGCTAGAGACGAAAAAAGTGTCCAATCGGCTTCGCCAAACTTCCAGCGTCGCGGGCGCATATATGGCAGTTGAGGCTGCAGTCTAAGGACACATGGAAAGTGGTCACTCGAGTGCGTATCATCAAGGGCGAACCATTCGAAGCGCCGAGCTAGCGGAACAGTACCGACCACAAGGTCCAAATGAGATAAATTTGTCGTGGAGGCAGACAAAAATGTAGGGACCCCAGTGTTGAGGCAAACTAGATCCGCTTGGTGGAAGACGTCTAGCAAGAGTGAGCCACGTGGACAAGGATGTGGAGATCCCCAAAGCGGGTGGTGGACATTAAAGTCCCCAACCAGCAAATAGGGGGGTGCAAGCTGACCAAGGAGATGAAGGAGATCAGCTCGTGCCATTGGTGTGGACGATGGAATGTATACAGTACAAAGAGAAAAGGGATATCCAGAAAGGGAAAGACGGATGGCGACAGCTTGGAAGGAAGTGTTTAAGTGGATTGGGTGATAATGGAGAGTATCATGGAGAAGAATCATGAGTCCTCCATGGGCTGGAGTGCCTTCAACAGAGGGGAGATCATATCGGACAGACTGAAAATGAGGGAGAACAAAGCGGTCATGGGGACGCAGCTTTGTTTCGTGAAGACAGAAGATGACCGGCGAGTAGGATCGTATGAGGACCGACAATTCATCCCGATTGGCTCGAATGCCGCGGATATTCCAGTGGATAATGGACATAGGGTGAACAGAAAATGGAGGAATGTGACCAAGGTTGCCGTCAACTCAACGACTGCTCTGAGCTTGCGACCGACAGCATGGAATGGCATTCAGCCGAAGGCAGAAGATCCTGATCCATAGGTTGTTCAGGAGCAGCTCCTGCCACCAGCAATCGGCCGGTTGATCGGCCGCCAGCAGTGCGCCTCGGCGACAAAGAAGACGGCCGAGGGCGATTTCCGCCACGTGGTGCTGTAGATGGGACACGCCTTGGCGGAGAAGGAGATGAACTGGGTTTCTTTGTAGCCTTCTTGGAGGTATGATGTTTAGATGAAGGAGGAACCGATTGGTGTGAAGTTGGGGTACGTAAAAAAATCTTCACGAGTGTGCTCTTTTTTCGAAGTCTTGGTGTCTGACTTTTGGGCTCGAGATTTAGCAGAACCCGATGAAGGGGGAGCCAGAGAGTGGGCAGGCGAAAGTGGTGAAGTTGAACGGGCGATCTTCGCGCTGGCCGATCTGACGACCGTGGCATTAAAGGTGAGGTCGCAAGTCTGCGTGGCCGCCTCCTTTGTTGGCAGAGGAGAAGCAAGGACAGTGCTGTATTTTCCTGTCTGAGGCACGGTGGGCTGTCGACTTGCGAATAATTTTCGAGCAGCAAAGGTCGACACCTTTTCCTTCACTCTGATTTCCTGGATGAGCTTTTCGTCCTTAAAAACGGGGCAATCTCGAGAGGAAGCAGCGTGGTCACCCATACAGTTGATGCAGCGAGGGGATGGAGGTGGACAAGCACCCTCATGGGCATCCTTGCCACACGTAACACATTTGGCCGGATTGGAACAGGACTGGCGGTGTGATTGAACCGCTGACACCGATAGCAACGCGTAGGGTTTGGGACATAAGGGCGAACGGAAATTATCTCATAGCCTGCTTTGGTTTTCGATGGGAGTTGAACTTTCTCAAATGTCAAGCAGACAGTGCGCGTTGGGATGATGTTCGTGTCAACCCTTTTCATGACTCTATGAACAGCTTTTTCCCGAGGACATGCAGCTTTACTGTATGATTAAATGATGGCGTCCTCTTGGGTAAAATATTCCGGAGGTAAAATAGTCCCCCATTCGGATCTCCGGGCGGGGACTACTCAAGAGGACGTTGTTATTAGGAGAAAGAAAACTGGCGTTCTAAGGATCGGAGTGTGGAATGTCAGATCCCTTAATCGGGCAGGTAGGTTAGAAAATTTAAAAAGGGAAATGGATAGGTTAAAGTTAGATATAGTGGGAATTAGTGAAGTTCGGTGGCAGGAGGAACAAGACTTTTGGTCAGGTGATTACAGGGTTATAAATACAAAATCAAATAGGGGTAATGCAGGAATAGGTTTAATAATGAATAAAAAAATAGGAGTGCGGGTTAGCTACTACAAACAGCATAGTTAACGCATTATTGTGGCCAAGATAGACACAAAGCCCATGACTACTACAGTAGTACAAGTTTATATGCCAACTAGCTCTGCAGATGAAGAAATTGATGAAATGTATGACGAGATAAAAGAAATTATTCAGGTAGTGAAGGGAGACGAAAATTTAATAGTCATGGGTGACTGGAATTAGTCAGTAGGAAAAGGGAGAGAAGGAAACATAGTAGGTGAATATGGATTGGGGGGAAGAAATGAAAGAGGAAGCCGCCTTGTAGAATTCTGCACAGAGCATAACGTAATCATAGCTAACACTTGGTTCAAGAATCATGAAAGAAAGTTGTATACCTGGAAGAATCCTGGAGATACTAAAAGGTATCAGATAGATTATATAATGGTAAGACAGAGATTTAGGAACCAGGTTTTGAATTGTAAGACATTTCCAGGGGCAGATGTGGATTCTGACCACAATCTATTGTTTATGAACTGCAGATTGAAACTGAAGAAACTGCAAAAAGGTGGGAATTTAAAGAGATGGGACCTGGATAAACGGAAAGAACCAGAGGTTGTAGAGAGTTTCAGGGAGAGCATAAGGGAACAATTGACAAGAATGGGGGAAAGAAATACAGTAGAAGAAGAATGGGTAGCTCTGAGGGATGAAGTAGTGAAAGCAGCAGAGGATCAAGTAGGTAAAAAGACGAGGGCTAATAGAAATCCTTGGGTAACAGAAGAAATATTGAATTTAATTGATGAAAGGAGAAAATATAAAAATGCAGTAAATGCAGCAGGCAAAAAGGAATACAAACGTCTCAGAAATGAGATCGGCAGGAAGTGCAAAATGGCTAAGCAGGGATGGCTAGAGGACAAATGTAAGGATGTAGAGGCTTGTCACATTAGGGGTAAGATAGATACTGCCTACAGGAAAATTAAAGAGACCTTTGGAGACAAGAGAACCACTTGTATGAATATCAAGAGCTCAGATAGCAACCCAGTTCTAAGCAAAGAAGGGAAGGCAGAAAGGTGGAAGGAGTATATAGAGGGTTTATACAAGGGCGATGTACTTGAGGACAATATTATGGAAATGGAAGAGGATGTAGATGAAGATGAAATGGGAGATACGATACTGCGTGAAGAGATTGACAGAGCACTGAAAGACCTGAGTCGAAACAAGGCCCCGGGAGTAGACAACATTCCATTAGAACTACTGATGGCCTTGGGAGAGCCAGTCATGACAAAACTCTACCATCTGGTGAGCAAGATGTATGTGACAGGCGAAGTACCTACAGACTTCAAGAAGAATATTATAATTCCAATCCCAAAGAAAGCAGGAGTTGACAGATGTGAAAATTACCGAACTATCAGTTTAATAAGTCACAGCTGCAAAATACTAACGCGAATTCTTTACAGACGAATGGAAAAACTGGTAGAAGCGGACCTCGGGGAAGATCCGTTTGGATTCCGTAGAAATGTTGGAACACGTGAGGCAATACTAACCTTACGGCTTATCTTAGAAGAAAGATTAAGAAAAGGCAAACCTACGTTTCTAGCATTTGTAGACTTAGAGAAAGCTTTTGACAACGTTAACTGGAATACAATCTTTTAAATTCTGAAGGTGGCAGGGGTAAAATACAGGGAGCGAAAGGCTATTTACAATTTGTACAGAAACCAGATGGCAGTTGTAAGAGTCGAGGGGCATGAAAGGGAAGCAGTGGTTGGGAAAGGAGTGAGACAGGGTTGTAGCCTCTCCCCGATGTTATTCAATCTGTATATTGAGCAAGCAGTAAAGGAAACAAAAGAAAAGTTCGGAGTAGGTATTATAAAATCTATGGAGAAGAAATAAAAACTTTAAGGTTCGCCGATGACATTGTAATTCTGTCAGAGACAGCAAAGGACTTGGAAGAGCAGTTGAACGGAATGGACAGTGTCTTGAAAGGAGGATATAAGATGAACATCAACAAAAGCAAAACCAGGATAATGGAATGTAGTCAAATTAAATCGGGTGATCCTGGGGGGATTAGATTAGGAAATGAGACACTTAAAGTAGTAAAGGAGTTTTGCTATTTGGGAAGCAAAATAACTGATGATGGTCGAAGTAGAGAGGACATAAAATGTAGACTGGCAATGGCAAGGAAATCGTTTCTGAAGAAGAGAAATTTGTTAACATCGAGTATAGATTTAAGTGTCAGGAAGTCGTTTCTGAAAGTATTTGTATGGAGTGTAGCCATGTATGGAAGTGAAACATGGACGATAACCAGTCTGGACAAGAAGAGAATAGAAGCTTTTGAAATGTGGTGCTACAGAAGAATGCTGAAGATAAGGTGGGTAGATTACATAATTAATGAGGAGGTATTGAATAGGATTGGGGAGAAGAGAAGTTTGTGGCACAACGTAGCTAGAAGAAGGGATCGGTTGGTAGGACATGTTTTGAGGCATCAAGGGATCACAAATTTAGCATTGGAGGGCAGCGTGGAGGGTAAAAATCGTAGAGGGAGACCAAGAGATCAATACACTAAGCAGATTCAGAAGGATGTAGGTTGCAGTAGGTACTGGGAGATGAAGAAGCTTGCACAGGATAGAGTAGCATGGAAAGCTGCATCAAACCAGTCTCAGGGCTGAAGACAACAACAACAACATGAACAGCTGTTACGCCCTGGTCAGACAGGTAGTGCTGAATTTCTTCGTCAGACAATCCATCGAGGGAGCGTGTATAAACGACTCCACACGAGGAATGTAAAGTTTGGTGCGGTTCCACCCAGACAGGGAAGGTGTGTAGTAGTGAGGTACGCAGCAATTTTTGTGCCTGGAGGGCACTGTTTGTTTCTAACAACATGGTGCCATGCCGTAATCTGGAACAAGACTTTACAGGACCTGCAATTGCGTCGACACCTTTCTGAATAATGAAAGGGTTGACCGTGGAGAAGTCGTGACCTTCGTCAGACCGAGAAACAACAAGGAACTGTGGCAACGATGGAAGAACTGTCTGTGGCTGAGACTCAGTGAACTTACGTTTGTGAGCAGACATAGTGGAAGGTGAGGAAACCATTGCGGAAGAATCCCCCATGATTACCGGCGTCTCCGATGGCGCGCTCCTCCCTTGTGGGGGCCCTCTCTGAGGACACTCCCGCCTTAGGTGATTGTTCACACCTCAGGTCACACCTCTCGACAAACGGACTGAGGGACCAATCGGCACTTTCGGAAGGTATCAGCTCGAGTAATCACCCCTCCCTGGGCCTGGCCGTTACCAGGGGGTACGTACGTGTCCTACCTGTCTACCCGGGGCGGGGAATTACGCGTTACCCCATCACCGGCTACGCATGGAAGTGCGTGGGTCGGCCTTCAGACACGCACAGGGAGGAAAAAAGAGAAAGGGAAAGGAAAGAAGAGGGGTCTCAAACGCCGCAGCGGAGAAAAGGGCAAAGAGAAGAGGGAAGGGAAAGAGAAGGACAGAGGAAGGACAAAGACTTGCAAGTGTAGAAAGCAAGGAATTTTTAACAGTTTCGAGCGTCCGTCTGTCTCCGGACGTAGGCACAAACCATACTCCCAGAGGGGGAGAAAGGGAAGGAAAGAGCCAGAGGTGGGGGGGGGGGGGGGGCGCGAAGATGGGGGACGGGGAAGGATGCGGAAAGGGAAGGTATGCAGCCCGGAAAGGAAGGAGGGCCACATTAGCTCGGGGTCCCGTGCTCGCTATGCACGTATCCACAAAAGAGTTGTGGACCCCCTGTGGGTGCGGGGGGGGGGGGGGGGGAGGTTGTTTGATTAGGGTTGTCTGTCATCTTGGGGTAAGTAAGTGACTTGCCTAGAGGTAAATAAATGTTACAATTGGTGATTACTGGAATCATTTGCACTCAAACCATTATTGCTTTCAATGCAGTACAGAGGGGAATACATCCACGGGTGACTTACGTGCGAACCAATGCTGAGGCCCCTCCATGTGCCCTGTCAAGACCAGTACAATTTTGACAGAATGCACGGTAAAGTTCACATCACATCATTACAGCACAACTGTAACTGTTTTGGGGAGGACATTTCCTTCAATAGCTAAGATGAAAGCACCTGTATCTATTTGGTCATCATCTGCACCTTTATGTACATTTCCTAACAAATGTACACCTAGTAGCTCATAGCTCTTCTTACCATTTTGAAATTTTATGTGGAGTAATAGTCACTTACTTGTCATCCAGCCTTTCACATGTCTGAAGTACCTTAGATTCAGTGGCAGAGACAGCTTTAATCCATAGGGGTCAATTTCATAATTTTTCCAGAAAGTCAATTTTTCCAAATTTACCTTCTATTTGTTTCACAAAAAATAATGTTTTAGTCACTGTAAAAGTATCTCCATCTCTTCCAGTAGACACCAGGTATTGAATAAATTGTTTCATTCTCAGTCTTCTGGCTTGTCTCTCTTCCGATTGGAGAAGCAGTGTAGCAAAAGCAGCTGGATCCTAACCCTCTACAATGAAATATTGAAACTGATCTGCAGGGACAGCCAGATCAGTAACACCGTTATATGATTTAGATTGATGCTACCTACTCCAAACAAGGGCTCTCCCCACAAGTGCTACCCAGCCACAGCAATGGTCGTCTGGCATGATGATTGTTGCCGATATTCCTGACGCTCTAAGAAGATGAGCATCTACTTCTTGGCAAGCAATATGCTCATATCAATATACTCTAAGCTAGCGTCAGTGTCTTGATTTGTGGTGTCCAGAGTTTTCTTGGCACGTCACGAAATGACCATGTTCCAAGACAGTGTAGAAGTGTAGTATGGGTGATTGGCCTTGGAAGCACATAGGCCACAGTGTCTCCTAGAAGCAGTGAGCACATTAACATAGCCCATGCACAGGGTGATCACCAAGCTGGAAAGGTAGCAGGTTCTTGAATTTGGAGCTGGCCATTTGATAGGTAGCCACATACAAATTCTTTGGTTAATTCAAGGCATTTCCACTCCTGGCCAGGAACTTCTCCATGTAGTGGATCCAGGTTCTGATCCTGAGACATTAGTTCACCGAGTTTTACCTGCTGAGAGATCATTTTGGCAGTCAGTATCATCAAGTAATTTGAGATTTCAAGGGAATGCAAACAGTAACTTGCATGCTTGTGTGACTTCATTTAATCTGTAAATATTGCACCCCTGGGTGGGATATTGCAGCAATCTTCACTATTGTTTTGACGTGGATGATGTGGCTGTTGACTGTGGTAAAGACTTATTATGGTATCTCTTGTGGATATGGTTTATCACTGGTGTTGAATTTATTTAATGACACCAGTTAAGAGTAGACTCCACTGGTGCGGTGCCTGGATATTAGCTAGTACTCTGTTTAAATATGTGCGAGTGGGCCGAATGGGCTTTGCAGTCAATCGAGTTACTGGAACACCGATATCATCAACTGACTTATGCTGCTGATTTACGGAAAACATGCAACTGGTTTCTTTGCTTAGATTACATGTAATTGTTTTCAGATGTTACGGTGTGCATGGTAATATTTTTTTCTGTTTTTAAAGCTCTAAAACATAACTGTTTCATAATATCTGCCTAAATCTGATGGGAAGTCCTCTTGGGATCGTTGTGAATGTATATAATTCTTGTACCAGCTCCTGATAGACGTTTTTCAGGTCGAGTACCTAACTTCCTTTATCAGCTATTGGCCTGCTGTTCTGATATTGTAATTATGTTGTGGCTTGTAATTTAACTCTTGTTAATGGATTTCAGTCAGTTACTGGTTTTCAATTAATTGAACAGTGAGGCACAGATATCATTTTAAGGAAAGGTATTTTCATGATTAAAGTTTATGTAACTTTAAAGGATTCTGTAATTACTCTACATGTGTCCAATTTAATAATTGTGTGTGCTCAAGGTACCAGTGTGTGCGTTATATAAAATTATTGGTATGAAATAAATTGTGAAATTTTATTATGCTAAATGCAGGCTTAACAGCTTACCACTTCCGGGTCACTGTTTCCTTACCATTTCACCACACGTGGGTCGCTACAGCTTGGGCACTGGAACCTTGTGCTGCCACAGGTATTTATCAAAAAGGAACATAGTGACCCCACCATGTTGGATTTTCTACTACATTCGTTCTCAAGCACATTTATGAGTCTACCTAAGTGGTTCTCAAACTGTTCTCCTCTAGGGCCCCCTTTATGAGGAAAATTAGTATCAGCCCCCCTTGCCCTAACTTTATAATAGTTAGTCTTTTTTCTGTTTTACTAAATTAAATTTAGAAAGATTTTACACAACAGAAACCAAAATTACACGAATTATTATAAAGAAGATGTGGAACATTTTTATTTTTATCACATTTTCATTTATTCAAAAACTAATGAAATGAACCATATTTGTAGTTCACCAAACCATGAATTCAGGATCACTACAAATTTAAATTGCAAAGTTCAGTGCGATGGATGACCTTGTTTTTGAGAAGAAAGTTTTTTAAGATGGATTGTAATAGCAGAAACAGACACTCAAACTTCTTTGCTCACATTTATCTTGGAACGTTAGTCCGTCTTCGTAGATTCGAAAACTGAAATTCCAGTCTTGCACAAGTAAGTTGTTGCAAAAGGAACCAAGATTGTCGCTGCATTTTGGTTCAGTGTTGGGAATTCCTTGATAATATGTATCCAAAACTCCAATAAAGACACTCCATTACATTTACTCTTCAGTGAAGTATCACAAATGAGGTCAGTAAGTTGTTCTTGCTCCTTTATATTTAGACATAATGGTCCAGAAACATTTTTGAAAGTATCTTTAACCTAATTAAATTTGTCAAAATTATTGCCGAAATTCTTTCTGAAGTGGATTTTTAGAGTTGTAAGATGACGAAGGCACGCGTTTATCTCCACTGGAAGTACCTGATTATCTATGTCCTCTTAACAGTGACACTGGGCAGGGAACAGGCTGCATCCTCCACGCCAACTTTCCATTTGGTTTTGCCACAGCCCCCCCCCCCCTCCCCAATAATTTAAGAAAATTATTATTTATATTATGCTTTGTAAAAACCACAAAATTACGTTGGATTTTTTTTATTTTCCTTGTTTGACGATAGTTACCTTTTAAAATACATTCAGTAACGAGTTAAAACAAATAACTATTATGGTAGTAAGCAGGTTAACTGAAAAGAGTGGTGTGAATCATGATAGTGTTACGGTGCTGCAGGAACACTTAGAATTTGTCGTGGTGCGCCTTCGGGTAAAGTCTGGCGCCAGTTGGCCAGATCTGCGAGCGCGACGACATCAAAAGCACTGGATCAGAAGCGCCTGGGACCCTCCAGCTCATGTCGCCTTGGCGCTTCGAGACATTACGACGCTGGGGCTATATAAAGCCCACCCTGCTGTCGCAGTGTGGATAGTTTCGTTCAGTGCATGCTGCAGACGTGTTTAAGTTTTCCGACTTTAGTATCTAGTGGACTATTTTATATGACTATATTTTATTCGTTTACTTCTGAAACTAAATTCTACCACTAGCCGAAGTGTGGCCTCCCAATTGAATGAACAGTTGGATAGTGATATGAAGAAAAGCCGTTTAGCTCTTGAGACAATTTTTACTACCGTGCGAACAAGGACTAGCAATTAGAGGGCACAAAGATGTAAACTCAAATTTTTTTCAATTGTTGGAACTCCGAAAGACTGACATACCTAAGTTTAAAGAATGGTTAGGGCGTTCGGGGTATAAGTGGACATCCCACGATATTCAAAACGAGATCATTGATCTACTAGGAAAGTGTGTGTTGAGAAAGGTATTGGCTTCAGTCAAGAAGACTCAACATTTTTCTATTATGAGTGATGAAACAAGTGATTCTTTGATTCACGAGCAAGTGTCATTTTGTATTCGTAATGTCGATGATTCCTTAGCCATCAACGAAGACTTTACTAGCGTATACAAGACCCCCAACAATGAATGACAAACTATGTTTAGTATGTTAAAAAGACTTTTTGCTCGTCTTGATTTGTCAATGGATAACTTAATAGGGCAGTGCTATGATGGTGCCTCGAATATGAGATGTAAGTTCAAAGGAATAAGAAAGTTAGTTTTGGATATAAAACCAAAAGCACGTTATGTGCACTGCACTACTCGGCGTTTAGACTTGGCAGTTGTAGACAGTCTCCGCTATCTTTTGTCTATGAGGGATATTGTGGCTTCAGCCAAGGACTTAATAAACACCGCAAGGGAAACCAACAGAAGGATGGGACTTTTCAGAAGCATATGCTGTGAGAGAGCCAACGACCAAGCTCGTATACGACTGCTTTGCCCAACTCGATGGACTGTGCGGGCTTCTAGTATCTTGAGAATATTGAAAAACTTTGAAGAACTTCTAGAGTTTTTTGTAACATTTTCTGCAGAACACAAAATAGAGGGAGGTTACAAATGTGCAAATTACCTTCAGTCAGTGTTACAATTCAAGACTTTTGTTTTTAGGTCTTTATTGCCATGCAATGAACCCAATCGAGGATGTCAATGAAAAAATTTAATGCCCTCATCTAAGTGTTGCTGATCTGGAAAAAATATGAGGGCTTGATATGTATATTGAATGGAAGGCGTTATAGTTTGGAACACTTTTGGGAATTCTGTTTAAAAGAAAAACCTTCACAAGATGATGATCCTCCGCTTCCTCAGAATCGAAGTATACCAAAGAAGTATGAAAACAACGAAGCCAGCTCACCGCAAAGGAATACTACAAAGCTAATTACATTGAAGTTTATGAAACGGTGCAATCTTGAACTACTGAGCGGTTTGCTTCAACTGGAGTCACACAGGTCATTGCAGCTGAACAAGAGTGCTTGCTTTTAGTTAACAGAGGTGAAACAAATCTGGAAAAATAAACTGAGTTTTTCAAACATGACCTAGACATTGAGAGACTGTGCTTACACTTTCATATGTTAGCCGATATCGATAATAATAAACAACTGGTCTTAAAAAAAACATGCGTGATGTAAGAAAGTACATTACCCAAGAGCCAGCAGTTGGAGAAATGTTATGTGAAGTAGTGAAGTGCATTAAGCTTCTCCAAGTAGTTCGAATCACGACAGCAACAGCAGAACGGTCATTTAGCACCGTTAGACGTCTGAAGTCTTTATCTCCGATCAACAATGGGACAGAAGCGATTGGACAACTTGGCTGTTCTTCATGCCCACCGAGATGTTTTGGATGAATTCGATATTCGACCAGTCATCAACGACTTCATATTCAGTAATCCAGTCAGACGGTCGACTTTTGCACCTTTGGCATTTCGAGTAATATTAAAAATCTTTATAAAATAGGGAATTAAATACATACATAATGTTAAATTTTCAGTTTCGAAATATTAGTGCTAGTTTAGTACTGTATTACTATATTACTATAGTACTGTATTAGTTATTTTATAATACTTAAGTATTTTTTGGGTGTAAGGCCCAATTAAAACCAGCTATTTACATACTTTTGGACTGAAAGTATTAGGCACACAGTATTAACTTTGAGATATTGTTTTTATTTAATGAACCCTGAGCCTTATTCACAGTAAGCTTAAATTAGCTATTCCACTAATTAATCAAAGTGCTATTACTGTGCGACAGCAATATTTTGTTTTATTCTTTTAATGATAGTTTAGGATTTATCTAAATATAATTTCAGTCTTTTCAGAGCTATATATTCACTGCTCTGTAACAGTCTATAATCATGATTATTACTGTAAATTAAATCCTGCGTGTTTATGTTTTGTTTCTTTTTTCAAAGCCAAAAAATGTGTCAGGCTTGTCGAGTTTCCCGGAGTGTCGAGTTATCGGGAGTCCAGTTTTCGGGGTCCTAATGTTGATCATATGACTAAAATGTTTAAAAAATTTAAAACGCACTATTTTTCATCTAAATTTTAGAAAATTTCCCGGCGTAAGACCCCCAGTATACCCCCCCCCCCCCCCATATTTTTTATAAGTCGGCGCCCCTGGCCACAGCTCTAATTTCTCTAGGAATGCCTACACTTTTTCATTCGATTACCTTGACGTGAAGTGTTACAAACATTTTGTTTCTAAAAAATGTCAGTTAGGAAAGCCACTGTCAGTACAAAACCTCTTGCTGACAGTCTGCCTGAGAACGACTTTTCTCCTTTAAGAAACAGAATACCTCAGTCCTCAGTTAAACATTCTTTTTATTACTTTACCATTTTAAAGTTATCGAGCATTACTAAACAAGACCAGTTGACTGTGTTTAACACCTATCTGCTGACACAACACTTATAGACCCCTCGAATTTACATATTTTGCGGTAATAGTATTAACTGTCTCTGTACCAGTTTGCAATACTTCACGAAGGGGTAGGCTATGTTCTGTAGGCAGGCAGAGCCTCCCGGTGTAGCGTAAGTCCATGCAGTATCAGGAGCTACAGGTTTAACTTTCACTTGCGATCCACAACGAATTCCATACACTGAGCGAGCTCCACTTCAATGCACCTATTCAATGATAGCTCATTTTGATTTTAAAAAGTATTGATCGCATCAAAAAAGCTTTTAGTTGTTCTGTTTTCTGTATGAGCTATCAGAAAAAAAATTCCTCTCGAATGTGAAACTCATCAAGGAAACGAAACATAATCAATCAAATGAGTATCTTTATGAACATCAGTCGGTTTGTCCATCTGAAGTGCAAAGCACTTGCTACACAATCTATCGATTAACTACTTAAGCAAATCATCAGAAATGTCAAATTCTTCTATGCACTGTATCATTGGAGAACTTTCCAACTGTTGAGCAATGAATGACCAAATGTAGATGGTATATCAATCGCTGTTGGTATAACCTCGATTTTCCGCAACTCTGTGTGGTTTCTTGCATGTAGTAATCTTTTTGCAAAATCTTGTAAGATATTAATAGGGCATTAGAAGTCACATTCGTCATTTTAGCAAAGATCTTCTGATAGAAAATTTTTTGGTATTCCCATTAATTCAGGAGGTTTGGTTTCAAGATGTCGCTTTAACTTTTTGGGCTTCATGCTATCAGCAGCTAAAATGTTTAAACAAATTACATACTACTGATGTTGTTCATTACTGATTGTAGTTTTTGTGAAGCCGAGCATTAGTAGTGGTATGCCTTCTCGTTTTCGCCTTTCGATTAACTCTTTCTCCTCCACCAGTTGATGAAGTTCTGGTGTCTTCATTTCTGTGACTAAGCAGAAACTGTTACATACTGCAATGAAGTTGTAAGGTACCCATTATTTGCAGATAAGAGCGCATTTTGCTCTATTTCCAGTTTCGCTATTTCACATACGTGATTCAGCGCTGCAGTGAAGTATGGAGTAAACAGCGACCGGTAGGTTCCCACGATGGCTAGCAGTGGCGGTTGGCCATCTAGCGATTTCAGAGCCAGTACGATGAGGTGCTGATGCAGAAATCGCTCGTGACGTCAGCAAAGAGATACGTACAGAGTGTAAACTCTCCCTAGTCCAGAATCGGTAGAAGTCGGTAAACGTCGGGAGCCTTCGGTAGGCACGCAGTTTCGACTGCTCCCAACATTACGTAGCTGACTGTGTCGTACAAGGTAGCCACTGTCGTCTGCTTCGTTATTGTTTTGCGCTGTACTGTTCTGCGTGTTTTTATTGTGCAGTTGTGCTAAACATTATCAAAATGAGTGAAGAGGCAGTTGCTGGCCCATCTCGGATCGCCAACAACCCCTATCAGTAGGCCTACGGTTAGAAGGAAACCAGTATTACGTAGCGATGCTCGCAAATTATATTGCGTGTGATTGAATGCTGCGAAAGGGAAAGGGAGCAGAAAAAAATGCTTCACCCCCTTTACAAATACATGCATACGCCGTTGCTCAGGTAGCAACAGTGGCGAGCCGGCTTTCCCTCTCACGCCACCAGCGGTTAGGCTGGTAAAGCGCCCCTGTTGCCACACCACGAATAAACAGTACCACGTGGTGTCACTCAATAAATTTTATGATTAATAGTTTAACATCGTGGGGAATGAAATAAAATGAAAAAATCGCGAGAAGTTGGAATCAAACCCGGTTCCGTTGCACGACGAGTCTTTACCTTATCAATTGCGCTACGCATGCTACAGTGACCTAACTCTTGGAAAATTGTCCATTACTCTTTTCGGGCGTTCGGAGAAGAACTCACCAAAGTTTCATTGCAATCGGACGAATGGTTTGTGAGCGCATAGTAGACACACATACATACATTCATTTATATATATATATATATATATATATATATAGTATATATATATATATATATATATATATATATATATATATATAGATTTTAATGTACATGACGATTTCAGTTTCGTTTACGAACAACATTTAAAGCGAATTATACTTCCAAGCCTATCGTCTGGTTTCGTGTAAGCATGAGGTGCAATTTGTGGTGCCAGCACTGCAAATGGTAGGCGTGCCTTGTCTCTCCCCCCCCCCCCCCCCCCCCCAGGCTCCCCCTCCTCTCGCCATCCAATGCTTGCTTCCTCCACTCCCCTCACAACTCTTTACCGACGTGGCCGAAGGCGTCCGACAATAACTCGGCAGCACACGAATGATGCACGTGGCTGGGCATAGTACAGTCACGTTAACACTGCGTTACTACTGCTGTCTATTCTCAGCGTCTGCTGAAATTGACAGTGACCGGGAAGAAAAATGAAAAGGTTTGCCAATACTATTAGTAAGTGTTCTGGAGAGAGCAGCAGCCGCAGTAGGAAAGAGTGAACGGACAGTACGTAATGTGAACGACGTTCAGAAAGCCAGAGTGGTCAAAAAATTGTGTCACCCAGGAAGAAGAGACTGAGGAAGAAAACGAAGTGTCTCGACAACTTTGGTAAGTGTTTACCGAAAAGAAAGTTGTCGGAATATTAAGACGCTAAAAGAAAAATACCCACTCTTCGAAAGCTTTACAACTGGGTGAAGTAGGAGACAGACAATTTCATGGAGAAAAGAATCGCTTTCTGTAAAATTTTGAAGAATATGAGGTTTCGTTTTAAAAATAAAAAACAGACTAATATTTTTAGTTGAGAGGGAGGACCACAGTAGCATGATGCGCACACTTTCTTAGAACTGCGAGAGAAAACGAGAAAGGGGCGAAGAAACCAGTATGTATACTGATGAAACATGGGCGCATGCACACTGTAATGTCACTAAATGTTAACAGCATAATGACGTATCATGTGTGCTTAAAAATGAAAGTTCTCGACAAAGAGCAACAGTAGTTCATGCGGAAGGAGAATGGTGTTCAGTGAAGGTGAAGAGCTCATCTATGATTGGAGATAAACATCGGACGATTATCACAACGAAATGAACAGTGAAAATTGTATAAAATGGTTGCAAGTGCGTCTAATGCCAAATATTCCACGTGGAAGTATATCGGTATTAGCGAATGCACCCCTGCCATTGTTTTCCTGTAAATAAAGCGCCTAATATAACTTCCGGCAAAGCACATAACAATCATGGCTGACTAAGCATAAAATTCCATTCGGTGCTAATTTAACAAGCAACGATATCTTGGAAGTTGCGAACGTTACAAACCCGAGACAGAACATACAGTAGATAGAGTACTAAAGGAATCCGGGAGAGGACTTACAGTCTTACGCCTTCCACCACTTCACAGTGACATGAACCCTATCTAACATATCTGGAATTTAACGAAACAAAGTTTCATTGAACAACATCAGCAGCGTTACCATTTACCAGCTTAAACAAATGAATACGTGCGGCGACTGGAAGAAGGCGTGTGATAAAATGGAAACTATACGCACAAATACTGGCACAGAGACGCGCTGACGGACGAAGCTACACTACTGGCCATTAAAATTGCTACACCACGAAGGTGACGTGCTACACACGCGAAATTTAACCGACAGGAAGAAGATGCTGTGATATGCAAATGATTAGCTTTTCAGAGCATTTACACAAGGTTGGCGCCGGTGGCGACACCTACAACGTGCTGAAATGAGGAAAGTTTCCCGGTGTTGTGATGTTTCGTGTAAGGAGGAGAAATGCGTACCATCACGTTTCAGACCTTGATAAAGGTCGGAAAGTAGCCTATCGGGATCGCGGTTTATCGTATCGCGACATTGCTGCTCGCGTTGGTCGAGATCCAATGACTGTTAGCAGAATATGGCGTCGGTGGGTTCAGGAGGGTAATACGGAACGCCGTGCTGGATCCTAACGGCCTCTTATCACTAGTAGTCGAAATGATAGGCATCTTATCCGCATGGCTGTAACGGATCGTGCAGCCACGTCTCGATCCCTGAGTCAACAGATGGGGACGTATGCAAGACAACAACCATCTGCACGAACTGTTCGACGACGTTTGCAGCAGCATGGACTATCAGCTGGGACACCATGGCTCTGCGGTTATCCTTGACGCTGCATCACAGAAAGGAGCGCCTGCGATGGTGTACTCAACGACGAACCTGGGTGCACGAATGGCAAAACGTCATTTCTTCGGATGAATCCAGGTTCTGTTTATAGCATCATGATGGTCGCATCCCTGTTTGGCGACATCGCGGTGGGCGCACATTGGAAGCGTGTATTCGTCATCGTCATACTGGCGCACCACCCGGCGTGATGGTATGAGGTGCCATTGGTTACACGTCTCGGTCAACTCTTGTTCGCATTGACGGCACTTTGAACAGTGGACGTTACATTTCAGATGTTACGACCATTGGCTCTACCCTTCATTCGATCCCTGCGAAACCCTACATTTCAGCAGGATAATGCACGACCGCATGAATGCCCCTCTCACCAATTGAAAACATCTGGTCATTGGTGGCCGAGCAACTGGCTCGTCACAATACGCCAGTCACTGCTCTTGATGAACTGTGGTATCGTGTTGAAGCTGCATGGGCAGCTGTACCTGTACACGCCATCCAAGCTGTGTTTGACTCAATGCCCAGGCGTATCAAGGCCGTTACTACGGGTACTGGCTACTGATATCTCAGCATCTATGCACTCAAATAGCGTGAAAATGTAATCACATGTCAGTTCTAGTATAATATATTTGTCTAATGAATACCCGTTTAATATCTGCATTTCTTCTTGGTGTAGCAATTTTAATGGCCTTTAGTGTACTAAGCGCGTAATTTTTCAACTTCAACCAGGACAGCGACGGTGAAATTTCGTTGCGTGGTTCTGTGGATATATCGGACGAGGCAGATTCAGACTGGCAGAGCTGCTTCGGACATCAGCAACAGCTCTAAGAGATTCCGCCGATGAGGCAGAACTGGGTACAGAGAGAGCTAGGTGTTCAGCCTTTACATATGGATTGAAGGTTGTTTAAATCCTTTTATTTACTTTTTTCACTAAGTCACATTTTTTGTTCCGTCTTTTTTCATTTGGAATCCTTGTGTATGTTCTTTTAATTATTTTTATTTAGCCATCATAATAATTAAACTTTTGAAACTGCTGATGTATTGATCAAAAAACAAAAGTAGAACAATCTGGTTCTACTGGTAATGAATGCGCTCAAATCTGTACTTTTGCTACAGGATTTAATAACACCGTCAGCGAAGTCATTTCGATAAAGATTTGAAAATAAAGAAAGCAACGGTACCTCACAAGATGTGAACCCACAACCTCTTGCAGAATAAGCAAATGTGTTGTCCGCTGCACTACGTCAGCTGACAGTATGAGCTCAATTTTACTGATACAGATTTTTGCGTGAAATTCGAAACTTTTTTCCTCCACCACTTACAAACTAGGGCTCACTAGGGTGAATCGCTCCAGGATGTGATACCTGGGGCCCTAACCTACACCACCGTATATATGCACATATAGTTTCAAAAGTCTCTCTCCCCCAGTGGGGGACCCCTCTTTGTTATTAGATCGTACACCAAAATTTTATTTTCATTTCTTATGCTTTCATGTAGAATAATATATTAACAGCGAATGTGTTTTTATCTGGAGCACTCCCAACTCAAGTTATTAGATTTTTTTTAAAAAAAAAAAAAAAAAAAAAAAAAAAAAAACAACAGTTTTATTTTAATTTCGCACAATTCTCTGGAGAAAAATGTGTTGATATCAAATGTATTATGCGTTCGTATCAGTTATTCGACCGTAACACACCAGATGATTTTTCCTCATTTACTACATTTTCATGTAGAAGAAATATCAAAAGCGAATGTACCGTTCTCTCCTAAACATACGCACAGCTGCATTGTTCGACCACAAAAAATAGTTTTATTTTATTATTGTTCATTTCGATTGTTCTTCTGCACAAGAATGTGTTAAACAGATTGCATACTTGTTTCATATGCTGAACGTATGCCAAGTACTACAGTTCACGAACCGTGTTACATTTTCATTGAGCACTATTATACCGTTCGTGCGTCACCCGAAACAACCAATAGCAGTACACGTGAACAGTTCGCAGCGCGCCCATCTAAAACCGCAATTATTGTAAACCGAACAACTAATACATTTACTCTGGTGCGAAACAAGTAACTGTTCTTAATAAATATTTGTAACAGAAGTTGCCTTTTGCCACTCAGACGCTAGGAGTAGCCTACGGGTCATAAATAGTATCTTTCAATAATTTTATAATGCCAAGAAACGTTGATATTAACAAATAAATAACTCAGGCATAACCAAAGATGTACGATCTCATACGAATTGTACCAATTGTACGCTGAAGTTACAGACTGTGCGCCATAGTCGGCAGCCATCGGTAGGATGCCTTTCGATCTAGTCATGCAGTAAACCATGCTCCCGTTCCGTTAATAGCTGGCTTATAATCGGTGTGAGCAAGTTCATTTTTGGGTGTTTCTTAAGTAAACCCACCATAATGGCATACAGTGTAAAAATTATTTGCATAAAAAACTTCTCGCTTCATTACATAAAACAGACAGTAGTATTGCATTTTCAGAATGCTACGACTCTGGAAGGGGACATAAAACTACGGCAGCATCTCCACGAAACAGGTACAAAGAATTGCTATGCGCCGGCTCACTATGTCAGTTCACGGACGGACCGGCTTAATAGGCGCGAAACTCTGGTGGCAAAACGTTGCCAATTATACTGGACGCTCCTTATACCACTATCTACGCAATTACCGGCTGAACTGGGATATTTCTGGAGGTTTAGTACGAGTGCATAGAGATACATGAGCCAATGTTCGCAATGCGCGCCACAGTTCAGAACAGTCACACGCAGCCGACAACGGCTGATTCCGTCTACTGCGCCCAACTCGCCCAGTCATTTCAAATAATACTATAAATATAACCGTGCTTTGGTTGTCGTCGACCACGTCCGGCGCAACACCGACGTCGGGCGAAATTCAATCCAGACCAACATCACTGTTGGAAGAAGATAAACGCAATATTGTTACTAAGTTATTTATTTTTATTAGTTTTTAAAAATATATCGCCCGCCGCCGCCCCCCCCCCCCCCCCCCCTGCATATCAATCGCACCACCAATTTGAGAACCACTGGTCCATACAGCTACTGTGAGCGGACTATCTTTAACACTGTAGGCAGTGGCACTATGAGAGCGTTCATCCCCACTCGGTCCACACTAGTGAAAAAAATTTTTAAATGCAGTCACATCCAAACTTTACTTGAGCCAAAAACTGAAAGTAACGTGATAAAGATACAGACAAAAGAGGGAACCAAGAGCAATAACCGGTACACATCACAGGCTGCCACCACGAGTAAGAACGTAAGAAAAGTACGGATAGTCTGAGATAGATCGCAGCACAAGAAAGGAAGTAGGCGCTGCAATAGCTTGGAGACCCGTGCTCGCCACTCATACTCGACCGAGTCACGAGCCCCCTGAGGGATCCTGCATGAAATGAATGTGGCTCTTTTGTTTGTTAGCGTAGATCCTATCATTAAAAATGCTTCATCGACCCCTAATTTGTCCAGTTCACCTAAAACGAAAACGCCACCTGCCGGTCTCCAATGAATGGGCTAGACTACATGTGCCTATCAACACCAGACAGACTACTTGTGCCGCACCTGAAACACCCTGTATGAAGCACCACTATCCCCAATATTAAAATCATTGTCCCCCTCCCTCCCACACGCGTAGGTAAGGCCATCCATAATACTGAGTCTATAAATATTTAAAGAAGTAATGTACCACATGCAAAAAAAAAAAAAAAAAAATTGTTTCAGAAAATCAATGTTAGTGCATTTAAAATATCCGTAAATTATAGGCCCAGCTACACATGAACCTATATTTGTCTACTGTTTTGTCACCTACAGCACTAAGCACTGCACACATATTTAGGTGCAGAAATGCTTTTATCCTTACATCCATAGTAAGAAAGGAGACATAAAATCAACTGTGCTTTTTAGAACTGCAAGACAAACTTAATGTGTGGAGGGAAAATATACACTGCCAGAAAATAAAATGCAGTACTCACAAGGACTGTGTACAATGCAACCAGGGTATAGTATGTGAACACTGAAACATTGAAGCAGACGCATTTCATTTGTCACGCTCATTGGCGACCATGTGGCGTTCAGGAGACCTGTACGCGCACCCTCTGCTTCGGCCCTGCAGGTAGTGCCACTGATGAGTGCGCACTCCTGTTCTACTGACTTAGCTATCTGAATGGAGTCTTACTGTGGGCCTGCGGGAAGCTGGAGCATTGTGCGAGCGGCGGTGACCCATCGAATATCATCCAGGGACGAGATCCAGGCATATGTTGCACCTGCTGCGTTATTAGGGACGATTGGGGACCATCTGCTTGCAGTATGGTTATGATCACATGTGCTACCATTGACATCCCGACACAGGTAAGCATGCTACTGATTTCATGAAAGAGTTGACTTGAGAGTGGAATGGTACTCCGTTGTCTTTAGTAATGAGGGTAAGTTCTATCTATATGCGAGTGATAGACGTAAACATCTATGGCGTGGACCTGGTGAGCCGCCTTTTTCAGAAAGCATTCATCTGCGACACCCAAGTCTCATCCCTGGTTTCGTGGTGTGGGGGGCCATCAGTTACAGCCTTTAGTCACATATGGTGTTTCTGCAGGGTAAATTAATCTGTGCCTGCTACATAGCACAGGCTATCATCCCCGTGATATTACT
The DNA here is from genome assembly GCF_021461385.2 of Schistocerca piceifrons. Taxonomy (NCBI): domain Eukaryota; kingdom Metazoa; phylum Arthropoda; class Insecta; order Orthoptera; family Acrididae; genus Schistocerca; species Schistocerca piceifrons. The sequence goes on from NC_060138.1 coordinate 186,694,818, forward strand.
ATTTGTTCGGCAGAACGCTAATTTGTTGTATTTTTCCAGCAGGACAATGCACTTCCACATACGGCTGATGCGTCGCAACATGTTGTTCATCATGCACAAGAACCGCAGCCCTGACACCAAGATCACCAGATCTTTCACCACTTGAAAATGTATCTGACATCATGAAGCACGAACTTTTTCTCCAGCGCCTGCAAGAACTATTGCCGAATCGCAGCGAAAGGCATAAGATGCTTGGGATAGTCTCTAACACAATGTTATTCTGCACCTTCATGAAAGTCTGCATGCCACGACTAGAGCCTACGTTGCCGCTACAACTGGGTACACTACTTATTTTTTGGGTATCCTCTACTGTGACATGTTTCATTTGGTCTGAATTCATAATATACTCCTACAATGACTAACTACCAGTCACCTCACTTGCCAATAAAGTGACCTTGGGGGTGTTGGATTTCCTTTCCAGCAGTGTACTGTCTCTACAAATGAAGCAGTTAAATTTGCTCAATCAAACCCGAGCCTTGCTTCCAACAGCAATTCTTCACTCTTTGGCTCCTATTAAATCAAGCTATGTAGCTATGTTTGACGTCATCCATGTCAGAAACCTAAAAATTGGTACTGATTTCTTACTTACACTATTCTGAATTCTTGACCCCAATTTCAACAACTGAAAGTTCCGTCAGTTCTCATTAGCTTGTGAAGTAAGGTTCTTCAGTCTCTCAGTCATTGACATTACATATTATAACGAGGGCAGTACACGTGCAGGTCTCTTTAAAACGTCCTTGGTGGAAATGCTACAAGTTTCTACAAATAAAACGAAGTCCTGAAAGTGCCTTTTAACAGGGGAAGTGAATGGCACTATGTGTTGTTCCGTCTTATGTGTCTACTGTGTTCTGCTTCTGTGTCTTAATTTCTCTGTTACTCATCAGCGAAGACCTAACACACAAGAACGCTGAAAATAACTTCTCATCCACAGATGAATGCATAAAACAAGGCAATTAATCATTCCCTCGATTCTGTACAGGGAGACTTGAGGTTGTAGCAGCGCTTGGACCTGTTGCAGATGGCAGCTCTGTCTGACGTAAATATCGTACCGCACGCCATTCTCAAAGCGGAAACCGCCTGTTTGTGCGCGCATCACATTGATTAAAGCCAGGAATACGACGCGGAGGCGCACAGGACGCCCAAACCCACCTGGTGGCAACAAGATACAGTAACTAAAGTCAGAGAGGGTGCAACAAACACACACCAGAGATGTTCAACTGTAGACTTACCTCCTCACATAGTGCTATCATACGCCTTGTCGATTCCAATGACTGAAACAGAAAAAAAATATCATTAATTTTCACTGAAGTTTTATAATTGTTTATTTTAAACTCTAGTTTTACACCATGGCAATGGCTTCACTTATATATCCAAAACAGAGAGAATAAATTTAGCTTACAGAAATAATTTTAATGACAGAAGCGCATTACCAATAGTACAAAAGGCAGTATTCTGAGCAAGCAATGCCAGCTAACTAATAGTGGAAAGAGACCGATTTAAAAATTATTCCAGGAGAAGACAATGTTTGAACCTTAACGGGTTGCGAGTAATAAGAAAGGCGCTGAGATTTTCAAAAGTCTGAACAGACAACATGTGCTCTTTCTTGATAGCATCAAACCACATCAAGAAATTCTGGAATGATCAAATACTGTATTCTAAAAGTGATTAGGAAGATTTCAATACGAGACTGTCTCCACTTACCTCTTATCTGGAATCTCAACGCAAAAATGTCGTTGAAAAAATGTTGTAATGAGCTCATTGTTTAGGAATGGGTTTGTATTATCTTCATTTCAAAACCTGTTACTGGAAGCCGATCTCTTCGGAAAAGGGAAGGAGAGGGAGGGGGGATGGAGGGAGGGAGGGAGGGAGAGAGAGAGAGAGAGAGAGAGAGGGGGGGGGGGGGGGGGCACGGGTAAGTTCGTAGTCAAGTTAGCGCCAACCTTCTCCTTACACAGTTGCAATTTCATTGTGAAGGATGCTCTCAGCTCACCTATTGCACATAGTCTGCGTGTGTAGAATTTGGGTTTGTAACCTTGGCAGCAAAGGCATACATAAATTACACCGTATGGAAATTTTCAAAATATTTAGCGCCAACAGACTCCATAAAACTTTATAAAGTCGAACAGCATCAATAATTTGACCAAAGCTAATAAATATGTAGCACATTTTTAAAATTAACTCTGTATTGTCAACACTGAACAACAAATATAACACACATTTAATATGGATCAATTCTCGTGTCGGAATCTGTTGTGTTGAAATAGAGCAGGAGTGAACAGACTCGTTAGTACCTTGCTATGACTACGTTAAGGATCGCCAGTTCATACGAGTAAACATTGCGCCTAGAAGCAAGTTGTTACTCCGAAATGGGATCCGCTTTCCCCAATGCCAGCTAGAATGGACTGAAAATAACGGAATTCCACAAGGGCCCGCGCTATCCATTTCTGGAAGGAATGAAAGAAAAAAAATTACAAGAAAGAACGATAAGTGGTGGGCCGCCATGAGATCAATGGCACGCCATATGCCGGCCGCGACTGTCTGTGCATCCCTGATGCCCACGAAGGTCCATTTTCAAGACCGTACACTTATATATCCACTAGATGACAATACAACTGTGGAAAAAGATTTCATGTTCTGGAAAGGAAGATCGTTTGCTCAAGATGAGTCTATCAGTAAAAAATTAAGTTGCATAGCATGGCTGGGACACTCCGCGGGAGTGATTCGACCGCCTTAACGGAAGGTTTTGCTTCCTTACCTCGGGGTTTGTCAGAGCTGTGTCTGTAACTGTACCTGTCGAGTGCGGGTGACTAATGGGAATGAGTATAGTGTGGTGTGAAGTTTATGTAGTGTATTGATAAGAGAAGGGAGAGGGTGAAACCTTGTGTCGACACACACACACACACACACACACACACACACACACACGCACGCACGCACGCACGCACGCACGCGCTACACCGCATTTTGAGCAGCGGTCGGTTGGTTGAGAGGAATAACCTTTGTAAGTATTTAAGCATTATATTTATCCGTAAATCCTCGCAAGTATAATGCTATCATTATGACTACATGCACCTTCCTCTCCCTTCGCCGCCTCCTTTTCATTAAAAGTGCTAGGAGCAGCATTTATGTATAGCAGTTGTCCGACATGTTCCCTGGTCACTAGTGCACACAGCAAACTGACGAAGTGGTGGCCAAACCGAATGGTGGTGGTGACCGAGTTTAATAGGGTGACCAGAAGTCTGGATTAATCCGGACATGTCCTTTTCAGCTCTTTGTCCGGGGTCCGGCCGAATTTTTACAGTGTCCGGCTTTTTCGCAGAGTTGAGCGTAATACAGTTAAATTTACAATTCGTCCCGTTCTATTGCTCTTTTCTTAAATACTTTAACTATTTGCACGAAGGCGGTGTTAGTAAGAGGCACCAGGATCGTCGATGTTATCGTTGATCGATCTATAAACGAATGCAAATATCGATTATTTAATATTTTCGTTTCGTATCGTATCTTCGCTTTGTATTGGCTTGGCTTCCTGTAGTGCACGTGTGATTTGTGAGTGTAATTTTTAACCGAGTGAGTTACGTAAAATATTTGGCTATGCCTAAACGAAAGTGTACATTTTCTGATGTCCTTTCCTACAAATATCCAGCTTTCAAGAAAGGGAGAAATGAATTTGAAGCGGAATGTAGGATATGTGGAGCTGGAACGTACGTCTTAGTGAGTGGCCAATAAAGGTAAGAAGTAACTCGACAGATTAACTGTCGTGGTTTTATTTCATTGTTTCATAGTCATTCAATTTATTTATATTCGGAAGGTTAAAGTGCAGTTCCCATGTCGCCAGCTGCTGCTTGAATTGTAGATGTTGGTAGCGGCGCGTCGAGTGATGGGAGGTGAATGGTCTTACGTTTTTCGCCTTGTAAACAATTCCGAGTTGTTGACGTGACAAAACAATTGACGCCACACTGTCACCACAATCATGGTTTTTAATTTTTTTATATTGCTCAGTTAACCACCACCTGACCATCAGTAACAATTAACTACTAGTTTTACCGGTAATTCCCGGCAGCCACGTGACTTGTACAAAGCTGACGGGTGGTATCCTCATCTGCAGTTGATCCGTTTACTGTTTCCTCTTTTTTTTCCTTTGTCCTTTTTGAAGCTGTTTGTCCTTTTTAAACAATTGCATCTGGTCACCCTAGTAATAGGCTCCGTTTAACACATTGCCCCGCGAAGACTCTCAGCCACCAATGGCGGTGGGGCAAGGCAGCCAGTCTGCAGCCAGCTTCCGGTGGCGCCACTGGCTGCCCCTAGTCTACTAAGCTCCATCCATAACAATCTGTTCCCAATGACGAGCAGCTCCACCCGTGGCGTGGCTGGTTGCGCCGCCTGGCGGCCTAATACTATAACGGCCAAAGTCGTGCGTTAGACTGGCCACGGAGGCGGATAGCATGCCACATACCCGAGTCGTCTACACGCACAATATTCATGACGTACCTGCACCACTCTGAGGGATCTATCAAATGGCTCACTTCAATTTCACCACTCTGGCATCCAAAAAATTTGAGGAGAAGCAGAATTGTTTTCATGTACACTATCTGATCAAATATACACTACTGGCCATTAAAATTGCTACACCACGAAGATGACGTGCTACAGACGCGAAATTTAACCGACAGAAAGAAGATGCTGTGATATGCAAATGATTAGCTTTTCACAGCATTCACACAAGGTTGGCGCCGGTGGCGACGCCTACAACGTGCTGGCATGAGGAAAGTTTCATACCGATTTCTCATGCACAAACAGCAGTTGACCGGCGTTGCCTGGTGAAACGTTGTTGTGATGCCTCGTGTAAGGAGGAGAAATGCGTGCCATCACGTTTCCGACTTTGATAAAGATCGGATTGTAGCCTATCGCCATTGCGGTTTATCGTATCGCGACATTGCTGCTCGCGTTGGTCGAGATCCAATGACTATTAGCAGAATATGGAATCTGCTGGGTTCAGGAGGGTAATAAGGAACGCCGTGCTGGATCCCAACGGCCTCTTATCACTAGCACTCGAGATGACAGGGATCTTATCCGCATGGCTGTAGCGGATCGTGCAGCCACGTCTCGATCCCTGAGTCAACAGATGGGGACATTTTCAAGACGACAAGCATCTGCACGAACTGTTCGACGACGTTTGCAGCAGCATGGACTATCAACTAGGACACCATGGCTGCGGGTACCCTTGACGCTGCATCACAGACAGGAGCGCTTGCAATGGTGTACTCATCGACGAACCAGGGTGTAAAACGTCATTTTTTCGGATGAATCCAGGTTCTGTTTACAGCATCATGATGGTCGCATCCCTGTTTGGTGACATAACGGTGAACGCACATTGGAAGCGTGTATTCGTCATCGTCATACTGGCGTATCACCTGGCGTGATGTTATGGGGTGCCATTGGTTACAAGTCTCTGTCACCTCTTGTTCGCACTGACGGCACTTTGAACACTGGACGTTACATTTCAGATGTGTTATGACCCGTGGCTCTACCCTTCATTCGATCCCTGCGAAACCCTACATTTCAGTAGGATAATGCACGACTGCATGTTTCAGGTCCTGTACGGGCCTTTCTGGATACAGGAAATGTTCGACTGCTGCCTTGGCCAGCACATTCTCCAGATCTCTCACCAATTGAAAACGTCTGGTCAATTGTGGCCGAGCAACTGGCTCGTCACAATACGCCAGTTACTATTCTTGATGAACTGTGCTATCGTGTTGAAGCTGCATAGGCAGCTGTACCTGTACACGCCATCTAAGCTGTCTGACTCAATGGCCAGGTGTATCAAGGCCGTTATTATGGCCCGAGGTGGTTGTTTTGGGTACTGATTTCTCTGGATCTATGCACCCAAATTGCGTGAAAATCTAATCACATGTGAGTTCTAGTATAATATATTTGTCGAATGAATAGCCGTTTATCATCTGCATTTCTTCTTGGTGTGGCAATTTTAATGGCCAGTAGTGTATTTGGACAGTTATTAGTGGACATTAATATGGGTTGTGTCCATCACTCGCCTTTATAACGAACTGAACTCGGCTGGGGACACTTTCAATGAGTTGTTCTCAAAAGCCGAAACCATACGAGGTAGTGATGCCGGATGTTGGAATCTGGGGCGAAGTCAACGTTTTAACTCATCCCACACGTGTTCGTTCCACTGCATTCAGGTCGGGACTCAGAGCAAGACATTCTAATTTAGGAACGTTACTGTACAGAAACCATTGCCTCACGGATGCTACTTTATGAGAGGGAGCCTTGTCATGATGATAGTCATTCATCGTCTCCGAACTGTTCCTCTGCTGTAGACAGCACACAATGCTGTAAAATGTGCCCATATACACTCCTGGAAATGGAAAAAAGAACACATTGACACCGGTGTGTCAGACGCACCATACTTGCTCCGGACACTGCGAGAGGGCTGTACAAGCAATTATAACACGCACGGCACAGCGGACACACCAGGAACCGCGGTGTTGGCCGTCGAATGGCGCTAGCTGCGCAGCATTTGTGCACCGCCGCCGTCAGTGTCAGCCAGTTTGCCGTGGCATACGGAGCTCCATCGCAGTCTTTAACAATGGTAGCATGCCGCGACAGCGTGGACGTGAACCGTATGTGCAGTTGACGGACTTTGAGCGAGGGCGTATAGTGGGCATGCGGGAGGCCGGGTGGACGTACCGCCGAATTGCTCAACACGTGGGGCGTGAGGTCTCCACAGTACATCGATGTTGTCGCCAGTGGTCGGCGGAAGGTGCACGTGCCCGTCGACCTGGGACCGGACCGCAGCGACGCACGGATGCACGCCAAGACCGTAGGATCCTACGCAGTGCCGTAGGGGACCGCAACGCCACTTCCCAGCAAATTAGGGACACTGTTGCTCCTGGGGTATCGGCGAGGACCATTCGCAACCGTCTCCATGAAGCTGGGCTACGGTCCCGCACACCCTTAGGCCGTCTTCCGCTCACGCCCCAACATCGTGCAGCCCGCCTCCAGTGGTGTCGCGACAGGCGTGAATGGAGGGACGAATGGAGACGTGTCGTCTTCAGCGATGAGAGTCGCTTCTGCATTGGTGCCAATGATGGTCGTATGCGTGTTTGGCGCCGTGCAGGTGAGCGCCACAATCAGGACTGCATACAACCGAGGCACACAGGGCCAACACCCGGCATCATGGTGTGGGGAGCGATCTCCTACACTGGCCATACACCACTGGTGATCGTCGAGGGGACACTGAATAGTGCACGGTACATCCAAACCGTCATCGAACCCATCGTTTTACCATTCCTAGACCGGCAAGGGAACTTGCTGTTCCAACAGGACAATGCACGTCCGCATGTATCCCGTGCCACCCAACGTGCTCTAGAAGGTGTAAGTCAACTACCCTGGCCAGCAAGATCTCCGGATCTGTCCCCCATTGAACATGTTTGGGACTGGATGAAGCGTCGTCTCACGCGGTCTGCACGTCCAGCACGAACGCTGGTCCAACTGAGGCGCCAGGTGGAAATGGCATGGCAAGCCGTTCCACAGGACTACATCCAGCATCTCTACGATCATCGCCATGGGAGAATAGCAGCCTGCATTGCTGCGAAAGGTGGATATACACTGTACTAGCGTCGACATTGTGCATGCTCTGTTGCCTGTGTCTATGTGCCTGTGGTTCTGTCAGTGTGATCATGTGATGTATCTGACCCCAGGGATGTGTCAATAAAGTTTCCCCTTCCTGGGACAATGAATTCACGGTGTTCTTATTTCAATTTCCAGGAGTGTACTTCCAGATTTAGTATTTTCTTAAGCGCAATAAGGGGACCACACCATAACACCGAAAAACATCCCCATAGCGCAACACCATATCCTCTGAACTTCACTATTTACACTACAAATGATGGCACGTAGAGTCTTCAGACATTCGCCAATGCCAAAGACTCCATTAGATTGCCATTCATTCATCACTCCAAATCACACGTCGCCAGTGTCCAGTGTCTTTACAGCAGCTCGAGCGCCGCTGCGTAATGACTACAGAAATGTTTGGCTTATGAGGAGCTGGTCGATAATTCTACCACGTTGTTTTAACTCCCAACGCACAGTCATTGTGCTAGTTACACTGCTGATAGCACCCTGGAACTCACGAGTGATTCCTTCTGCTGATTTCGTTTGATTTCTACGCCCGTCTTGCGCAATGCTCGACAGTCCCTCTCCATCAGTACATGAGGTGTGCTTGGCTCTGAGTTAGCTGTGCTTGTTCCGAAGGGGCGTTTCCACTCTAAAGTCGCTATCAGCAACAGTCCACAAACGCGGCCGCCGAGCTTAACATAGTCATCCGACGGATGGATCACCACCAAATTTTGTCACATTACGTGGCTCCATGAGAAACTGAAGAAAGGTTTAGAATTTCCTCTAGGGCACAGGAGCAAGGTCTAGTGATCAGGCAGTGTACGTAACCACCTCTCCTATACTAGTCCACAATCGAAGCACTGACTGACCCAGTCTGCTGTCGCTGCTTCTATACTGCCAACAGTCCTTCCAGTTAAGTGGACGCTTCATTCTTCAAATGTGACGCTTACCCCTCACGCACTCTTAGTTACTATCTCATATTAGCAACGAAATCCCCAAAAGATTAATTCGTGCCTCTAAATATCTGCACCTGGCGTGTCTGCTCACGAAAATTTTCCTGACATACTCACTAGATCAACCCATAACGGAACCGCAACTGACTACAGAGACTTTAAAACCATCTGAAATTGCGGTTGACGTTTAAAAATTAGCATGGGGGACGACTTCTATTTCCTTCTTGGATTTACTAACATACTTACTCAACTATGATACAAATGTGGAGGAAAAACCTTGCGTCTGTGTTTCCGCTATATCTCCCAAGTTACATCTCAAGTCTGAAACGAACAGGTTTTTTTTCACTCACAGCACCTATCCTAACAGGGAGAGCCACAATGCCAATCTACAGCGTGGGAAGTAAGAATATTAAACTTACGTTCTCAAAATAATATGCACCGAACAAAATCACATTCTAACAAGTTTAGAACAATAATCCGCCACATATAGTTTGCTGCAAGAAGTTACGTTAACTGGCCAAATGTTTGCACAATAATTACCTTGTGGAGGCAAGGGTTCAGAGGAGCAATTACACCATTCAGATTTCAACCTGAGAGCAGGGGGGATGTTAGGTTTTTCGAGTCTGATCTATAGTTGGAAATTATTCTCCTTCAGATAACTGAGGATGAAGGTGTGCAACAAGTTAAGTATCGTATGACACAAAATCGACGCATGAATTTGCTAATACTAGACCTGTAAAATCTCAATTTTAAATAAGAAAATGAATTCAAGTGCTAAAGGTAATGGTTAATTGAACTTCAAGTTCAGTTCGTGAAATATTGCTAATCGATTCCTGATAGTACTGCAGTCATTTTTCTGATGTATGTTTTTGCGTCAACCTACTTATTGATTTCTCGTGTCAGGAACATTCATACATCAAAGAGCTATTAGTAATTATATTACATATCTCATAACAACTAAAACTGATGTATAAAAAGTGCCATAATTAAAATACACACATAAATCAGTAACGTAGAGTAAGTAATGTGTATATATAATAATTAAAAACAGAAGCAGCTATCACATATTTATCAAATTTTCCCAAGTCAATACTTGGTCAAAGAGAGAGCGTTGGCTGAAGCTTTGGCCAGATCTTGGGCAGCGCACGCAGCTGGGGACAGACTGCATTGCAGCAGGTGTTCTGCAGTCTGTTCAACACCACACCGTTAACGCTATCTGTGTAGGTTAGGCTCTGCACCTTGTGACACCGCTCCGAAGTCCACTGAATGCCTTCCAAGAGGTTCAGTTTTCAGTCTGGCCTCAGGTCATTCTCTCGTCTGGTACCAGCCAGTCTTTGATGTGTTGGCTTTTGGTGTGCCACTCCTTAAGTCTTGTTTGATTACGTGGTTCTTCACACGCCTCCGTTGTTCTCAGGAAGCTCTTCCTTGACTTGAGTCTTGGTTGTGCTGGTTGATGTTCGAATAGGGAGCGGGCTACAGATGAAGTGGCTCTGGACCTCTCTATCCTGGCTGCCGAAAGCCATCGTATGTCTGGGGTCGCTGTTGCACCAAGGCAGTGCAGCTTCTGCACAAGTGTGGGTCGGAGGCAACCTTTGACAATTCGGTGTGTTTCGTTAAAAGCGACATCTATGTATAGCTATTGTACATATTGTGCTGTGGTCACAGAATAAATCCTGTAAATTCAACTGATAATACCGTGTGAATTATTCGTAATATTCCATATGATTCAACTTTTTCGCTTTCTTGATACCGAATGAATTGGCACTTTAGAGGCTCTGGATTATTGACACACATTTTCACTTTCTTTATAGAGTTACTTTGTCACAGATTATGACCCAACAATTGAAGACTCGTACACAAAACAGTGTGTTATTGATGACCAACCAGCGAAACTCGACAGTAATTATATTTGCTTATGTGTGTTCATTTTCCTTCTTTCGTGGCACGATATGGGTGTAGATCAGGTAAGAAAACACTGTTTCAAACGTAATGTTTACCTTTCACTGAGCTAGCACATTAATTGTAGTATTAGATGCACCGTGTACGAAGGCCAGACAATAATATTACACTATGGAACTTAGTAACACCACGATCGGAAAGAGTCTTTTTACCATTGTCCGAATCCACATCTCAAACTACTACGTTAACTGAACTGTTTTAGAAGGTCGCCAGCCTCGATTTTATTCACGAGACAATCTTAATTACAACACTAGCGATCTGATTTCAACCGCGGAAATCACACAATCTACAACTGTCCCGACCTTACACACTGTTAGCAGATACATACCGACTTTAATGCAGATGTCATTTAATTTCTGCGTACTACCTCTCGATATTCGTTAAAAACACGCAAGTCCACAATCATTCGTATGTAATCCCTTCAGTTTCCACAGAAATAGAATTTTTTCGCTTTCACATTGGATGTTTCTACAGTAAAACCCAATAAAGTAATCTGAGGTAATGGAGAACCCTCAGAAACGTAGATTCAGAAACCATCATTATAAATGGTTTGTTAGCGGCGAGTTTCTGTGCGAGGACTATTTGCTTCCAGCAAGACCAGCTTTATGCCTGCATACGTTTTGAAGAAGTAAACTCTGGCCCCAACAATCATTGAAGGTACCGGTCTAGCTGCAATAAATATCCCAAGCAGTTTCAAGATATATTCTACACATACAAAGTCCTCGTAGTAAGAGAAGATGATTTTGGTGATACCCTCATTTTTAGCATGTAGTCCGCCAGCAGACTGCTACGGAGACGAGCATAGTCGTCCATAGAAAGTAACTAACTAATCATCAGTATCACCGATACAACGTTCAGATAGTTTCGAGTCGTCACGAAACTTTTTTGTATCATTCAGAGATCAACATGACGATTAGTATTTTCCGACCACGACAGCAGTCAGCCATCAAGTTAAGTTTTGTCGCCATGTGGTTTGGGGGAGGGTGGGGGGGTCGCTTTATCCATATGTAAACGCCAAACCACAACCCTTCAGAATAAAAATAGGGCTCCATTCTGTGTATTTCACCAGAATGTTCGTCCTCCCAGTGTCTTCGGACAGTATGCTGTAGTACTCATGGAAGACCCACAGCGGCGTAATTGTGCAAAAACCAGCTACAAGTACTGTGCAAAGACTGGACAGTACCTGATGTATGTCATTATGTTCCTCCTACAGGTATGTGTCTGAATATTGTTGTATCCATATGTGTGGGTGTAATACCCAAATCTGGTTTTTGTGTACTTTTGTCATGTGTCTAGACGGTACTTTCTATCCGCAGCTTTTGACAATTCTAACCGGACACACAAATGAACATTTTACTGTTAATTTAGATACACAGTCATTAACATTGGTTGTACTGGTCCCCAAATGTGTAACAACGGCGATTTATTATTTCCTATTGCGTTACCTGCGTTATTTTCATATCATACTAGTTCTCTGTATCCTGTGTTGCATTTTCGTATTGTTTATTCGTTTTAGAATAGTGGGGTTGTGAAATCTGTTTTATGTCGGGAACAGACTTTTGTTTTTTGCCTATGTACAGGGTGACAATTATTGAACTACACAAAAAAACGTAAATTACAAACTACAGCGTGCACATACTTTATTCAACATGTGCACATGACTGCAGATATTCGAATTCAGGTTATGACGTGTTCGATATGCCTGCCATCATTTGCGATGATGTGGCGCAGACGAACAGTTAAATTCTTCATGACACGCTAAAATGTAGGAACATCGAAACTGTCGATGACCTCCTGAATGGCTGTTTTCAAGCTCAGCAATGGTTTTGGGGTTATTGCTGTACACCTTACCTTTAACATAGCCCTACAAAAAGGAGCCTTACATGTTCAGATTCGGAAAATATGGCGGCCAATTGAGGTCCCCAAAGTGCTCCTCCAGGACATCAAACACTCTCCTGCCTCGATGGGGTCGAGCTCGCTCTTGCGTGAACCACATCTTGTCGAAATTAGGGTCACTTTGGATAATGGGGTGAAATCATCTTCCAAAGCCTTCACGTACCGTTCGGTAGTCACCGTGCCATCACGGAATATCGCACCGATTATTCCGTGACTGGGCGTCGCACGCCGCAAAGTCACCCGTTGAGGGTGAAGGGACTTCTCGATTGCGAAATGCGGATTCTCTATCACCCAAATGCGCCAATTTTGCTTAATGACGAACCCATCCAAATGAAAGTGGGCTTCGTTGCTAAACCGAAAAAGCATGCGCGTACTAATTCCCACCACACCCCGCGGCCAACCGTGCAGTTTGATCGTCCTAACGCAAACCGTTCAGAAGTAATGATTTTGTTTCATACAGTTCCATAATCGTCACCCTGTAACTTCCGGCTAGGGTATGACTGCCCTTTGAATTGTCACAACGAACTGTAATATACCATTACCAGTTGTAATATTTCTGGTTCTGCTGCCATCGTATTCAGCTATGAAGCTCTTTTTAGAGCCGTTGAGACGGCAGCTGTGTCAAAATTACGTAATGTGGTGTGAAGTACCGATGACAGATGGTTTGTTCAGTACAGGTATCTTGAGAAAGACCCCCTAAATTATAGTCCTCCTCCGCCATTGGCTGCTTCATTAGGAAGTTGCGCGCCAAAATGGTAGTCTTCTGTTGTTAATATTTACTTGAATTTAAAATTAAAGCATCTCTCAATAGCGTGCTATAATTCCATTATTTCACAAATATGAATAATAAACAACTGCAAAACGAAAGGGTAGATAAAGCACTTCGGTGAACTTCCGATCGCGCCTAACCTGGATGGCGGGCGAAGTGTTTTGGCAGTAAGATCAGAGCTCGTACGGCAGTCTCTGAGAACGGACATGTTGTCCGCTGCAGTATCAGTCAAGACTTAGTTAGCAATGTCTAGTACGTAAATCAGAGCCGGTTCGGCAATGTCGGAAGACAGACATTTGGTCTGACGCGGTTAATGCTGGTGAAGACTTTATTAGCAATGTATGGTTATTTAGCCATATAGTTGAAAACAGTGTGATACTGATTACGGAAATATGTAGCTCATTAGTGTGCTAGAGAGTAAAAATTATTTGTGACTAAAAAGGAATGTAATTTTGCAGTTTCTCGTATTCTGCTAATAAAATGCGAATGGTATCCCGTATAAACAAACTGGCTGGAAATTCAATCATTTCAAAAACAACAGTTCCTCCCTAAGAGTTTCTTACAGCTTCCAGATTACGAATTCACGACCTACCTGCTGTTTTCTGCGCAGGAGACAACAACTACACAAGACTGCAGGTTGGCGAACATTTGTTACAACTTCTACATTCCACTCAGGGCGGTGGAAGCAAATAGGCACCTCGCGTGTACTGCAATCTTAGTACGAATGAGATCAGTGACACGTCATCTGTGGTAACGCAGAGGAGATATGAAGGGGAGAAAAATGTTTTGAAGGAAGGGGTTTATCATATCCCCGTATATATCTCTTTTTTCTACTTGCCGTACATTGTTGAGATCGCTGTATGGGCACGTTCCGAAAGGGAAAATAAGTACCTCTGATCTAGTACCTTCGGCCAAAGTTGCGAAAGAACTCAGACACTAAATCAGCATTTGTTACCAAATTATGTAACCGATCAATTATGTTATCAGTCCGTCAAATCACGATGCTAAATCACTCAACGATTTTTACTCACACAGAAGTTGATATTAGCAAGCAGCAGTGCCGTCTTTTAAAGTGATGCCTCACAAATATTGACCTTGTGCCTAAAGGAACACCTGTTTCTCTCTTCCCGTACTAACAGTGTTTTCTCTACAAAATGTGCCACACACATGTAGCTCTTGAAGTTGTTGCGGAATATCTCGACTGCTGGTTTCACCTGTGTGCATTTGTATGTGTTTCCCGAAATCTGGAGTGTAAATCGCTGTTAAATCACTAAATCATTTGCGAACAAGGGGAAATCGCGTGATCATTCCAGCGACTTTTGAAGGTAACACAGGATGCTGTGGCTTCTCGTTTGGTGCCGATAGTAGGTGGTTCACTTTTGGCTTCTTCCAGCCTATGTATAACGTACGACTTGTACAACTGCATCCAGTGGATCACTGATGGTAAGACGTACTGTGTAGTATTATAAGAATTTGTACAGCGCGTTATGAAATGGAGAGAGGAAGTGAAACCTCTGACTGGAATCTATACCCGCCTTTTCCAGTCATGCGTGTGCAATGGTAGGGACACGCAGCAGTACACAACTCAGTGGCACAGTCAAATGATACATCTACAACAAATTTAGGTAAGTACCTAATAGAAGAGCACGGCTTTCAAACTTCACAGAATTTAGAATGCAAAAGTTTTACTTCGCGGGAAATAGGTGCCTTGCAGCTTGGTGCAGGTCCAGCTACACAAGCACTGCATATTATTCTTCAGGTGATGTCAGCCTGGTACTACTTCGAAGCTTTATTTCTATTGACAGC
This sequence comes from Schistocerca piceifrons, assembly GCF_021461385.2. Taxonomy (NCBI): domain Eukaryota; kingdom Metazoa; phylum Arthropoda; class Insecta; order Orthoptera; family Acrididae; genus Schistocerca; species Schistocerca piceifrons. Next base: position 186,709,878 of record NC_060138.1, read on the forward strand.
AATAATATGCGCGCCTTACTGCTCCGAGCATTCGACACTGGCACTGACAATTTCAGAAGCGTGTTTTCAGGGTTCCGTACACCAATCGGTAACAACGAAACCTTTATATGATCACTTGGTCGTCCTTCTGTCTGCCTGTTAAAAACCCTTTTTCTCAGGAATGGGTAGACGTACCGAGTTGATATTTATGTACATACTAAAGTCTACAGTCCCTTGGCGATGTAAGAAATTTAAGTTTGTAAGTCACGTATTTTGATACTCGCCAATTCACTCAACAAAACCTATAGGGTACTTCCCGTTGACCTAGAGGCATGAAATTTGGCACGAAGTAAGACAAGTGAAGGAAAAAAATCCGAAAATTGTGAATATGTAATTATGTCACAGGAAAGAATCTCTCTTTTTTAATCTGTCATCCGACGTCAAACTCTAAAATCTGTGAACCGCTGGGACCGATACCTTGCCAATATCAATGTCAGTAACATGGAAAAATTGTCAGGATTCTCGATTCCCGGAATGAACGAAGTGTCTAAATACATAATGAAGTTTGTACGGAACCCGCAGTGCGCGAATCCTACTAACACTTTGCCAATTTTTCTTTTTCTGCTGGAAAATCTACAGAGTATCGCGTTTGTCATGAAATAGTTGACAGAATTAAACATAACTGGGTATTTGGCCCACATTAAACACCAAAAACTGCAGCTATTCATGGTTAAGCCTGTTACTCAAATCACAGAGGATTTACTAGGGTGTGGTCGAGTGGTTCTAGGCGCTTCAGTCCGGAACTGCGTGACCGCTACGGTCGCAGGTTCGAATCCTGCCTCGGGCATGGATGTGTGTGATGTCCTTAGGTTAGTTAGGTTTAAGTAGTTCTAAGTCTATGGGGCTGATGACCTCAGAAGTTAAGTCCCGTAGTGCTCAGAGCCATTTGAACCATTTGATTTACTAGGTACGTGAGAGACTGCCGTGTATCAAAATGCAGGTCCGTAGGGAGTGAAGTAATTTTGGAAACGAGATTTGAATTGGACAATTTCCTCTCTTGTATCGTGTTTCAAAGTACAGCGAAAATTTGTGGATATGTAAGGGCAAGCGCGGTAGCTTAAGGATTCGAGGATTTACGAAAAGTGTCGGACAAAGCGCCACACTATGGACTGTTAAAGAAGACCGAAGGACACGGAGTAAGTTCAGATATGTGAGTTACTGAAAGACTTCTGAAGTAAATAGAACCCAGTGCCTTGTGCTGAGCAGCGAGTGTTTGTCAGAGATAAGGGTATCGTCAGCAGTGCACGAGTGAAGTGAGACAGAAAAACTCTTGTTATCTACACAGAAACAACCTGATGGATAGTGTGAGCAGTAATCTGCAACTGTTTGGTTAGGACACTGGTATACCGGAAGGCCCCGTCGTTGAGTGACTGAAGGAGAACAAAGGATGACTTTGAAAGTATTGCTATTTGGTACAGTTTGCTCTAACTATGAAAAGAACTAAGTTAATACAGACATGGGAAAAACAATCCCATAACGTCAGAATAAAACATGAGCAGTGTGCTGCTTGACACATCCTTGTCGATTGAATATCGAGGCGTAACGCTGCAAAGATACACGAGATGGAACAAGGTCGGTCCTAGGGAAGGCGACTGGGCGGCTTCGGTTTACTGGGAGAATTCCAGGAAACCGTGGCTCATCTGTAGGAGAGCAGGTACCCACCACTTGCGCGAACCGTTCTTTAATACTTGTAGCGGGACTTTGAATTTCGCCGCGCTACACTCGTTCCCTCAGATAAAAAATATCCCGTCGCAGCGGTATGAGCGCTCGACGGCAGAGAAACTACTAAATTTTTTTGTTTTCTATTCGTTTCTTAATTGTCTCTCGAGAGCGGAAGCTTAATGCAGACGTGATCTGATGCTGACGTAAAAAACTTATTAGCTAGTCTTGATCTGATTTTAATGTGTAGACATTGTGGAAGTTGTTATGAAATTCGGAGGATGGAGAGAAGCAACTAAAATAAATTGCATTTAATATCAAGACGGTTTTGGATACATTACAAATTCCTGCACAATGAAACTTACTGCAAGATTTCGGAGCAGATTTTTCACGCAGAATTGAAGGAGATTTTTGAAGACCTGGACGCCGCACGAAAGAAGACATGTTAATCTGGTAAAGGATGAAATCTTATCTGCGCCATTTCCCCCTGTCAGTTACATTTTGTTATTCTCTGTTCTTTTTCAATAATTTTTGTAGTGGAAATTGGTTTAACTTTTGCTCAAAAACGCCACAAGGACCAACCCAACAACAGCTTTTCCGAATCACGAAGTCCGATAGCTTTTCTGTAACACGAAGTCCGATTTGCTTTTCATTCTTTCGCTTTTTCACGGTCGTTAACGATTTTAAAAAACCCATTTTCACTTACGATTTCTTCCCACATTTTCAACCTTTTTCTTTTCTTCTCCCTTATTTTTCTTTTTTTTATTAAACACTACATACTGCTCGAGTGATCGCGACCTCCACTATGTCGGGTTAAGGAAGTCATGGAAGCAGTTCGGATACAGGCTGCTAGATTTGTTACCAGTAGGATCGTTCGACACGTTAGTATTACGGTTGTGATCCGTGAACTCAGATGGGAATCCCTGGAAGCAACACGACTTACCTTTCACGAAACACAAGTAAGAAAATTTCGGCAACCGGCATTAGCGACTGATTGCAGGAAGATTACATTGCCACCAATATATATCTCGCTTAAGGATCGCCAAGGCAAGATAAAAGAAATCGGGCATCGTACGGAAGCACACAGACAATCGTTTTTCCCTCGCTCAATTTTCAAGTGGAACAGCAAAGGAACTGACCAGCAATTGTACAAGGTCTCCCCGCCAGGCACCGTATGGTGGCTTGTGGAATATGTATGTAGATGTGAAGAGAAACATCCAACAGTCGAGCATTTGGAACTTAGTGCAAGAGCTAAATGCAGCCTCAGTTTTACAAGTTTATGTTGGCAAGGTCGTCTCAAAGACGGCGTTACATGCTGCGTATCCTGCGTGGTCGATGCAAGCATCTTCTACATCTAGCGCCATCATTCTACAAAATACCAGAATTTCCAGGAGTACGGGGCTGGAACTATTCTTCCACGTGGAAGAATCGGGCCGTTCCCATTTGAATAGCGATGTAATAAGACGATTCTTTCTAAATGTAATATGAACAATGAGTGCAAGTTAGTAATGTTTGAAGTGTTTACTGCGGGTATGAAGGGCGTGAAGTGAACTTCGGTGATTAATATGCTGTTGTTGACTGCTATTGTTTACCGTTTAATACACGTAACAGCTTACGAAATTGCCTACGGATGGAAAGAGAGAGTGTCACCTTCCGGATGATCACACAAAAATTAGTCTTTTGTCAAGAAAGGACGTACGTATCAGGACGCATTGAAAGAGATTTGTAGCAGTTTCATCTCCGAAACTAACGGGGATAAGGCAGATGTGAGGCATCAAATGTCTACGAAGAACAGAACAAATTCGCGGTATCATCGACGTCAAAGCCGATTTCTACATTCAAAATTAAACAAAATACCCAGGAAGAATTGCTCGTTGCTGCTGCAGAACTAATAATAGCTTATAAAGTTGCCATGCATAATCAATCCTTCAGTTCTCTTGACTGTACCGTAAAACAGAATGCCGCGGTGTATCCTGACTCCAAAGTCGCCGCAAAGCAGTCTAAACCCAGGACCAAAGCTGATGTCGGCCCAGTGGACTGTTGTTGTTGTGGTCTTCAGTCCTGAGACTGGTTTGATGCAGCTCTCCATGCTACTCTATCCTGTGCAAGTTTCTTCATCTCCCAGTACCTACTGCAACCTACATCCATCTGAATCTGCTTAGTGTATTGATCTCTTGGTCTTCCTCTACGATTTTTACCCTCCACGCTGCCCTCCAATGCTAAATTTGTGATCCCTTGATGCCTCAAAACATGTCCTACCAATCGATCCCTTCTTCTGGTCAAGTTGTGCCACAAACTTCTCTTCACCCCAATCCTATTCAATACCTCCTCATTAGTTACGTGATCTACCAACCTTATCTTCAGCATTCTTCTGTAGCACCACATTTCGAAAGCTTCTATTCTCTTCTTGTCCAAACTGGTTATCGTCCATGTTTCACTTCCATACATGGCTACACTCCATACAAATACTTTCAGAAACGACTTCCTGACACTTAAATCTATACTCGATGTTAACAAATTTCTCTTCATCAGAAACGATTTCCTTGCCATTGCCAGTCTACATTTTATATCCTCTCTACTTCGACCATCATCAGTTATTTTGCTCCCCAAATAGCAAAACTCCTTTACTACTTTAAGTGTCATTTCCTAATCTAATCCCCTCAGCATCACCAGATTTAATTTGACTACATTCCATTATCCTCGTTTTGCTTTTATTGATGTTCATCTTATATCCTCCTTTCAAGACACTGTCCATTCCGTTCAACTGCTCTTCCAAGTCCTTTGCTGTCTCTGACAGAATTACAATGTCATCGGCGAACCTCAAAATTTTTACTACTTCTCCATGAATTTTAATACCTACTCCGAACTTTTCTTTTGTTTCCTTTACTGCTTGCTCAACATACAGATTGAATAACATCGGGGAGAGGCTACAACCCTGTCTCACTCCTTTCCCAACCACTGCTTCCCTTTCATGCCCGTCGACTCTAATAACTGCCATCTGGTTTCTGTACAAATTGTAAATAGCCTTTCGCTCCCTGTATTTTACCCCTGCCACCTTCAGAATTTGAAAGAGAGTATTCCAGTTAACGTTGTCAAAAGCTTTCTCTAAGTCTACAAATGCTAGAAACGTAGGTTTGCCTTTTCTTAATCTTTCTTCTAAGATAAGTCGTAAGGTTAGTATTGCCTCACATGTTCCAACATTTCTACGGAATCCAAACTGATCTTCCCCGAGGTCCGCTTCTACCAGTTTTTCCATTCGTCTGTAAAGAATTCGTGTTAGTATTTTGCAGCTCTGACTTATTAAACTGATAGTTCGGTAATTTTCACATCTGTCAACTCCTGCTTTCTTTGGGATTGGAATTATAATATTCTTCTTGAAGTCTGAGGGTGTTTCACCTGTCTCATACATCTTGCTCACCAGATGGTAGAGTTTTGTCAGGACTGGCTCTCCCAAGGCCATCAGTAGTTCTAATGGAATGTTGTCTACTCCCGGGGCCTTGTTTCGACTCAGGTCTTTCAGTGCTCTGTCAAACTCTTCACGCAGTATCGTATCTCCCATTTCATCTTCATCTACATCCCCTTCCATTTCCATAATATTGTCCTCAAGTACATCGCCCTTGTATAAACCCTCTATATACTCCTTCCACCTTTCTGCCTTCCCTTCTTTGCTTACAACTGGGTTGCCATCTGAGCTCTTGATATTCATACAAGTGGTTCTCTTCTCTCCAAAGGTCTCTTTAATTTTCCTGTAGGCAGTATCTATCTTACCCCTAGTGAGATAAGCCTCTACATCTTTACATTTGTCCTCTAGCCATCCCTGCTTAGCCGCTTTGCACTTCCTGTCGATCTCATTTTTGAGACGTTTTTACTCCTTTTTGCCTGCTTCATTTACTGCATTTTTATATTTTCTCCTTTCATCAATTAAATTCAATATTTCTTCTGTTACCCAAGGATTTCTATTAGCCCTCGTCTTTTTACCTACTTGATCCTCTGCTGCCTTCACTACTTCATCCCTCAGAGCTACCCATTCTTCTTCTACTGTATTTCTTTCCCCCATTCTTGTCAATTGTTCCCTTATGCTCTCCCTGAAACTCTCTACAACCTCTGGTTCTTTCAGTTTATTCAGGTCCCATCTCCTTAAATTCCCACCTTTTTGCAGTTTCTTCAGTTTCAATCTGCAGTTCATAACCAATAGATTGTGGTCAGAGTCCACATCTGCCCCTGGAAATGTCTTACAATTTAAAACCTGGTTCCTAAATTTCTGTCTTACCATTATATAATCTATCTGATACCTTTTAGTATCTTCAGGATTCTTCCAGGTATACAACCTTCTTTCATGATTCTTGAACCAAGTGTTAGCTATGATTAAGTTATGCTCTGTGCAAAATTCTACAAGGCGGCTTCCTCTTTCATTTCTTCCCCCAACCCATATTCACCTACTATGTTTCCTTCTCTCCCTTTTCCTACTGACGAATTCCAGTCACCCATGACTATTAAATTTTCGTCTCCCTTCACTACCTGAATAATTTCTTTTATCTCGTCATACATTTCATCAATTTCTTCATCATCTGCAGAGCTAGTTGGGATATAAACTTGTACTACTGTAGTAGTCATGGGCTTTGTGTCTATCTTGGGCACAATAATGCGTTCACTATGCTGTTTGTAGTAGCTAACCCGCACTCCTATTTTTTTTATTCATTATTAAACCTACTCCTGCATTACCCCTATTTGATTTTGTATTTATAACCCTGTAATCACCTGACCAAACGTCTTGTTCCTCCTGCCACCGAACTTCACTAATTCCCACTATATCTAACTAATGAAACAAATCGACTTCTGCATGGACTGTGGAATCTGTCTTGAGTTTATCTAAAAGCTGACTTGCATGGAGTTTTATAAATATGTAAAAGGTAAAAAACTTGCTGAAAAAGGTGAAATCTTCCCAAAATACGGTGTACCAACTACTTCTGACGCTAAAAGTTCCATGTAATTTTATTCTAAAATAAATAGTAATTACTTGAAATAAAAGTTTTACTTTATTTCTACGCCCCCCCACCCTCCCCCTCAGTGTGTCCCGCCGACGTCCCAGCTAGATATGGCAATCCTAGCCATGCTTAACCTTCCAGGTAGACCTTAATTCGCGTGACTATTTGTTGTAGGGTTACCTGAAGTAGCATGTCTATTGCTATGGTCCGACCTCATTAGGGAAGCTAACAGACAATATCCGACGGCAATTTCTCACCATACCTACTGATAAGCTGACCAGTGATCAATTGTTACGCTAATTATTGCTCTAGTATTATATGAAGCGCTATCTGTTGGTCATTTTGTGCACCTTTATTCTTGTCAATAGAACCTCATGTCATTTCAAGCATGTGCCAATTTTTACCCTTGTACCTATATCATTTCGGGAAGTATTGACTTTTCAAATGTCAACGAACTTTTGGATCAACCTGTAAGAAATATTTAGTTACTTGCTACCGTTCTCGAAGTTGCAATTTTGATGTCCGATCACCAATTTAGTACTGGAGGGAAGCGTGGAGTGTAAAAGTCGCAGAGGGAGACCAAGAGATGAACGCACTAACCAAATTCAGAAGGATGTAGGTTGCAGTAGTTACTCAGAGACGAAGCAGCCTGCACAGGATAGAGCAGGATGGAGAGCTGCAACCAGCCAGTCTCTGGACTGAAGACCACAACAGTAACAACATGGTAGCAAATGGAAAAGAAATGTATTTAGTATTGTCTTATTTTATATACAGTATTGACACTTCAGTTTACATAAATACAGTATGTAAAGTATGGCGAGTACTCACCAACTTCTTTCCGTATGAGTGAAGTTATCGGTCATTTTACGCTGCTGACTATCTGCCCAATGCACACTTTCTAAATTACTGCTCCCTCCCACAGCTTAATAGAATATGTTCACAATTTTAACGGCTTTTAATGCGTCACTCACATTAGGGATAGGCACTTTATTTCTTTCTTCTTTTTCCTCTCCCTCGCTCACTTCATGGTCACTGTGGTCCTGAATCTTCACTTCATTTGCAATTTCGTCTTCAGTTAGCGCTTGGGTTTTAACAGGATCATCATCTGTTGTTGCGCACATTTCACAGTCGCACTGATTGAGAATATCACACACTATTCCTGGCAGCCATGTAGATAGCGGCAGATTATCAGTGTCATCGAACGTGTCTTCAGTTTCGGCAGCATTTGTCCCATCAGTTGTGATTCCCGCATGACGGAAACAGCTGATGGTTTGGGTTGTGACCCCGTTTCAAGCTTTGGTAACGCATCTGATCGCATTCATTAGTGTAATTGATTTATCCTGCTTTTCCTCAATCCACTGTATCATTCGGTAATATGTGCTTACGATAGTTGCATTACAAACAACTAAATACAGTCTGGTCCGTGTGTTGCAATAAAATTGTATTTGCAGGAAGAAAAGCAAGCTTAATTTTCTTAAGACCACAGAGTGCAGGATGTGCTGGACAGTTGTCTTCCTTTTCTGACTTCTCCCGACCCCAAGGCCGTATTTCAGCTTCAAAGAGTTCGGAGGTCATCCAGGACTAGTTCCCATTGTAGCGCAGTGGCACATTTTTGCATACTTAAACACTTAAGACACTCCGCTCGAACTACCCATGAACGCCGAATGGCACCGACCGGCCGCCGTGTCATCCTCAACCCACAGGGTCACTGGATGCGGATACGGAGGGTCATGTGGTCAGCACACCGCTCTCCCGGCAGTATGGCAGTTTACGAGAACGTTTTGATTTACCTAACACGAGCAATTTTTTCCTTCTCAGTTCCATCTGCGTTAGCACAAAGAAGAACTGTTATTCTTTCTTTAGATAAACTCGCCACCAACACGTTTTTTCGCCCTTGAATTTCGAAGTTTTGTAACGCATACATCCTTCACTAATTGTATGTCACACGATAGTTTGAAAAGGAGAAGCCCATTAACGGGCATATTGATGTTTCTCTGTTGCTTAAACCACTTAAACAGTGCTTCATCCCCGTCGTTTCGTTCAACTTTTCGTAACCGTTTAACGTTAGATCCATTTTGTTCATACGCAACAACAATTTTATCCTTGTTCGAAATCGTTTGGACCCTGGAATTTACGAGGCCAAATTGACGACACACGTCAACCTTTCCAGTTCAATTCTCGATTTCATGTATCACTTTTACTTTTTCTTCCAACGTTAAAACTTTTCTTTCACTGGCCGTGCTGTTAAATGGGTACACTTCATAATAAATTGTTATGGAAACTGCCAGCACCCGTACTGTTGACGAGTTCTGCGATAATATGATTGCGCCAGAGTAACAATGGGGTGAGGAGTCCATATTGCATCTATAGTTGACGGAAGGGCGGAGAGAAGAATATTCTAGATTACCATTTTACATCAGATTTCCGTCTACAGTACACCGATTCTTGGGAAATCTTGTTGCTAACTGAGGTTGAAAGTGATTAGTTACGAGGTGAACGCATATACAGTAATGGAAATAAGTGTTCATACACTAGAGCGTAGAAAAGTAAACTGCATTTATTGACAATGCGAAACCAAAAACTCTAATTGGATACGCACTATACACATTGGCCAGTCGCCAATGCAGCTATGCTGGTATATAGAACGAGAATGAACAAGTATTTACAAAACAACTTCTGCCAAGTTCTCTACTGCGCTGGGAATTAAGTATTCCTACACCAACAGAAAATGACACTTCTAACAAAGCCAGAACATGTTTAATACTTCGTATGCATACCCTTCCGATGTACTACCTCTCGCAACCCCCGTGGCATGGAACGGGCCAATTTTCTTGTAGTTTCCGACGTGGTACCTTCCCATTCTCGAAGGAGAGTCTCTTTCAAAGAGGTCTTATTACGGATGTCGCGTTTTCTCACTCGTGTTTCCAGCTCACTCCTCAAGTGTTCGATGGGATTCAGGTCCGGACTCTTGAGCTGGTGTTTTAAGATTTCCATGGTACCTTCCACAAACAATTTTCCGACATCGGAGGCTGACATACAGCCCCATACCATCACTCCACCACCTCCGTGCTTCATCGTGGGTTGAATGTTATTTCGGCCGAGGTCTGTATTCGATCGTCTCCAGACGAAGATCCTAACATCACTGTGCACGATATTAAATTTGCTTTCATCACTAAACAATACAGTATCCCAGAAGTCTGCTGTTTTGGATACATGCTGTTTCGCGAATTCCATCCGCCACTTCCTGTTCTTTTTGCTGATGTAGGGCTTTCGTCTCTGGACCCTGGCTCTGTAGCCCGAACGATGGAGAATGGTACGAACTGCCCTTGGAGTGATGTCCTTTCGGAAGTGGTCATGTACATATGCGGATAGTGCCGACGCTGTCGTTTTCGGGTTTTTCTTGACGATTCTTTAGCATTCTGGTCTCCCTTGTTCTAAGCTACTGTGGACGACCGTGTCGTTCACTGTTTATTACTACACGTCTGTCCCTATATCGCTTAATGATGGATTCGACAGTCACTCGGCTTCGTCCTAAGGTGTTCGCAATTTCGGCATACGACTTGTGTTGAAGATATTGAGCGACAACGATGATTTGTTCCTCAATGGTCGTTTCCTTCCCCTTGCGGCCCATCCTGCAACTGCACGACACCCCAAAAAAGGCTCTGAGCACTATGGGACGTAACATCTGAGATCATCAGTCCCCTAGAACTTAGAACTACTTAAACCTAACTAACCTAAGGACATCACGCACATCCATGCCCCAGGCAGGATTCGAACCCGCCACCGTAGTGGTCGCTCGGTTCCAGACTGCAGCGCCTAGAACCGCTCGGTCACACCGGCCAGCCCACGGCACCCCGTCCGACGAGCTGTTTCTTCACGGCCGCCCCACGACTACACAAGTGTGGCATGCACTCCGAGGCTGCGTCAGCCGTTTGTTTGGTTGAAAGTAGTCCGCTGTATGAATACATTTGCCCTGTCGTAGACCGTGCGGAGTGTAACATATTTTATTTTCCCAGAATAGATTCATGGCATACGGGAACCTTCATTACCAAGAACATGGTTATCTGACGCGCTACATCATCGTACTTATTCGTATCGGCGCTGTGGGTGATTTACTATTCCAACACACCATCTTAGTTTGTCACCACCTACTGTATGAATACTTATTTCCATTACTGTACATTTGCCTTACGAGGAATATAGTCGTAGCACGGAAATCACGACGTTATAGCTGAGTTGTCGTTGTAACCGATGTAGTTATAATAAGGAAGTTCAACTGTAACACATCAAAATATTCAAACATCGTTTCCCGCTGTGTGTTCGATGGCAGAGTTGAGACTTTGCCAGCTCCTCGACCAAATGTGTGCGATGCTCGGAGCGGAGCGGTACATCCCCTCCGAAGGCGGGGTGTTTCCAGACGACTGCCGCCTCTTACGGCCGCAGCGCGCACACGGCACACGACACACGGCACGGCGTTGTCGCCTTCCGGTCGGCCGCTCGCATCCCGCCTGCTGGCTCTCCTTAAAGCGCCACCACGCACGGCTCAGTGCACTTGAAAAAATCCGGGTCACCCCCGTCACGGTCAGCAGCGCAGTCCAAAGCACAGCTCTACACGCCACCACACCACTATTCACGATTGCATGATGACAAGAAACAACCTCGTGAGTGTTCAAGCCTTTTCGTGAGAGACTACAGCGTATATACTATATTTCTAAACTGTTAAACCAATTCATGGTGCACGATACTCGTTGCTAGTAGGGCTCTTTGTAAGCTTGGAAGGGCAACAAAAATTTGATTTTCAGTGTTTCATAGCGTTACTGATCGAATATAAAAATTTAAATTGTTGTCGTAATATACTCATTAAGCGATATGATCTTACGTTAAGTCGAGCATGTCAAGTACTACAGTTAGAAAATATGCGTCTGGAGGCAGAGCAAATTACCCAGACTATATTCATCAAAAGAAGAAAAAAGGAAAAAAAGGAAAAAAAAGGAAAAAAAAGGAAAAAAAGGAAAAAAAGGAAAAAAGGAAAAAAGGAAAAAAGGAAAAAAAGGAAAAAAAGGAAAAAAAGGAAAAAAAGGAAAAAAAGGAAAAAAAGGAAAAAAAGGAAAAAAAGGAAAAAAAGGAAAAAAAGGAAAAAAAGGAAAAAAAGGAAAAAAGGAAAAAAAGGAAAAAAAGGAAAAAAAGGAAAAAAAGGAAAAAAAAGAGGATGAAAAGAAAGGGGTCCAATGCTTACTATTCGCTACAAATTTTGCACTCAGTCCCCACATACAGCTCTGAATGAACCTACAAAATACACTACTAGCCATTAAAATTGCTACACCACGAAGATGACGTGCTACAGACGCGAAATTTAACCGACAGGAAGAAGATGCTGTGACAAGCGAATGATCAGCTTTTCAGAGCATTCACACAGGGTTGGCGCCGGTGGCGACGCCTACAACGTGCTGGCACGAGGGAAGTTTCATACCGATTTCTCATACACAAACAGCAGTTGACCGGCGTTGCCTGGTGAAACGTTGTTGTAATGCCTCGTGTAAGGAGAAGAAATGCGTACCATCACGTTTCCGACTTTGATAAAGGTCGGATTGTAGCCTATCGCGATTGCCGTTTATCGTATCGCGACATTGCTGCTCGCGTTGGTCTAGATCCAATGACTGTTAGCAATATATGGAATCGGTGGGTTCAGGAGGGTAATACGGAACGCCGTGCTGGATCCCAACGTCCTCATATCACTAGCAGTCGAGATGACAGGCATCTTATCCGCATGGCTGTAACGGATCGTGCAACCACGTCTCGATCCCTGAATCAACAGATGGGGACGCTTGCAAGACAACAACCATCTGCACGAACAGTTCGACGACGTTTGCAGCAGCATGGACTATCAGCTCTGAGACCGTGGCTGCGGTTACCCTTGACGCTGCATCACAGACAGGAGAGCCTGCGATGGTGAAGACGAGCCTGGGTGTACGAATGGCAAAACGTCATTATTTCGGATGAATCCAGGTTCTGTTTACAGCATCATGATGGTCGCATCCGTGTATGGTGACATCGTGGTGAACGCACATTGGAAGCGGGTATTAGTCATCGCCATATTGGCGTATTACCCGGCGTGATGGTATGGGGTGCCATTGGTTACACGTCTCGGTCACCTCTTGTTCGCATTGAGGGCACTATGAACAGTGGACGTTACATTTCAGATGTGTTACGACCCGTGGCTCTACCCTTCATTCGATCCCTGCGAAACCCTACATTTCAGCAGGATAATGCACGATCGCATGTTGCAGATCCTGTACGGGCCTTTCTGGATACAGAAAATGTTCGACTGCTGCCCTGGCCAACACATTCTCCAGATCTCTCACCAACTGAAAACGTCTGGTCAATGGTGGCGAGCAACTGGGTCGTCACAATACGCCAGTCACTACTCTTGATGAACTGTGGTATCGTGTTGAAGCTGCATGGGCAGCTGTACCAGTACACGCCATCCAAGCTCTGTTTGACTCAATACCCAGGCGTATCAAGGCCGTTATTACGGCCAGAGGTGGTTGTTCTGAGTACCGATTTCTCAGGATCTATGCACCCAAATTGCGTGTAAATGTAATCACATGTAAGTTCTAGTATAACATATTTGTCCAATGAATACCTGTTTATCATCTGCATTTCTTCTTGGTGTAGCAATTGTAATGGCCAGTGGTGTATGTCATAGCTCTGGAGATATATCGTGAAAAATACTCAGACGCATGAAGAACTAGCTTTTTCTTGAGATACAGTGCAAATTAAAATTACAAGGACACTCCATATCCTGTGTTTGATGCCAGCACTCAGTGACTCCCAATAAACTTCAAATAAATTTCAAACCTTTTCTAAACTTCGTCTCTCTTACATGCTTAACTGCAAATGTTTAACACATTAAGTCATTTGCAAAGTAACCAGACGCCAAAAGCTCTTTGAAGGATCTAGAGTGGTTGGGTTGAATGGTTGCTAACTTGACAATATTGCTTTTCAACAATTTCCGTTTGCTGACAGTACGTCATACTGCGCATATGTTTGTAGAAGTTTGTATCCTGCGCGCGTACACACACACACACACACACACACACACACACACACACACACAGCCAAATAAGTTATTCCAACTAAAAATTTAGATCTACCCATTTAAATTAATACAGAATCATTTCATTTGAATTCGGGTATATTTGTTTCTTCAACCGTTGGGAGTGGTGCCAGTGATTATTATCGATAGTGTTATGAACTTTTTGACCTCTACGTCAAATCGCTGTTCTTATTCGTTGAGAGAGCGCCCAGTGTTAGCGAGAAGGACTTGTGTAATGGACGCTCTTAGCATAAGTGTTGTTACAAAGACACTGTTCTGCAGTGCTGCTGAAGACAGAAGTAATGTGTGTGTTGCTGGAATATAAATAATTGAATAGGCAGTATTGAAAAACCCATTACAAGTTTCAGCATAATGCCATTGCTAAACACCACTGACTCATGCCATGTCAAGTTACAAATGCAAGTTTAAGTAACGGCTCGCTTCTAGGGCCGTCTCACTTTACAGCAACGGAGACAGTTCTGACCAGCAACACGAGCAACATAATGCCTGAACTTTTACTACTCATTTGCGTGTTGAAACACGAATGTGTCATACTGCAAAGCAGTCTTAGGAGATATCTATTTGCCGTTTGCGGATGTGCACAATTATAGTTTTCTGAACATTTAGAACAAGCTGCCAATCTTTCCCATACTTTCACTTCTTTCCAATGGTTTAAATTCTTATAGGAGTCGATTTAGAAGAGATTGGGGACCCAGTATTAGAATCAGAACTTAAGAGAGCTTTTCAGGGCTTAAGATCAAATAAGGCAGAAGGGGTAGACAACATTCCATCAGAATTTCTAAAATCATAGGGGGAAGTGGCAACAAAACGACTATTCACGTTGGTGTGTAGAATGTATGAGTCTGGCGACATACCATCTTACTTTCAGAAAAATATCGTCCACACAATTCCGAAGACTGCAAGAGCTGACAAGTGCGAGAATTTTTGCACAATAAGTTTAACAGCTCATGCATCCAAGTTGCTGATAACAGTAAGGTACAGAAGAATGGAAAAGAAAATGGAGGATGTGCTAGATGACGATCAGTTTGGGTTTAGAAAAGGTAAAGGAACGAGAGAGGAATTTGACGTTGCGGTTGATAATGGAAGCAAGACTAAAGAAAAATCAAGAGATTTGTCAACCTTGGAAAAGCCTTCGACAATTTAAAATGGTGCAAGACGTTCGCAATTCTGAGCAAAATAGGGGCAAGCTATAGGGAGAGACGGGTAATATACAATATGTACAAGAGCCAAGAGGAAATAATAAGACTGGACGACTAAGAACGAAGTGTTCGGATTAAAAAGGGTGTAAGACAAGGATGTAGCCTTTCTCCCCTATTGTTCAATCTGAAGATCGAAGAAGCAACGATGGAAATAACAAAGGTTCAGGAGCGGAATTAAAATTCAATGAGAAAGGAAATTAATGATACGACTCGCCGATGACATTGCTATACTGAGTGAAAGTGAAGAACAACGGAGCGAACAGTCTAATGAGTACAGAATATGGACTGAGAGTAAATCGAAGAAAGACGATAGTAATGAGATGCAGCAGAAAAGAGAACGGTGAGAAACTTATCAGGAGAGATGGTCACGAAGTAGATGAAGTTAAATTCTGCTACCATGGCAGTAAAATAATCAATGACGGACGGAGCAAGGAGGACATCAAAAGCAGACTAGCTAGGCAAAAAGGGCATTCCTGGCCAAGAGAAGTCTACTAGTATCAAACATAAGTCTCAATTTGAGGAAGAAATTTTTAAGAGCGTACGTCTGGAGTACAGCATTGTATGGTAGTGAAACATGGACTGTGGGAAAACCGGAACAGAAGAGAATCGAAGCACTTGAGATGTGGTGCTACAGACCAATGTCGAAAATTAGGTGGACTGATAAGGCAAGGAATGAGGTGGTTCTGTGTAGACTGTGAGAGGAAAGGAAAGGAATATGTGGAAAACATTTATGAGAAGGGACAGGATGCTAGGACATCCGTCAAGGCATGAGAGAATGGCTTCCATGGTACTAGAGGGAACTGTAAAGGGCAAAACCTGTAGAGGAAGTCAGAGATTGGAATATATCCACCAAATAATTGAGGACGTGAGTTGCTAGTGCTACTCTGAGATAAAGAGAGAGAGAGAGAGAGAGAGAG
Organism: Schistocerca piceifrons; assembly: GCF_021461385.2. Taxonomy (NCBI): domain Eukaryota; kingdom Metazoa; phylum Arthropoda; class Insecta; order Orthoptera; family Acrididae; genus Schistocerca; species Schistocerca piceifrons. The sequence goes on from NC_060138.1 coordinate 186,725,794, forward strand.
AGAGAGAGAGAGAGAGAGAGAGAGAGAGAGAGAGAGAGAGAGAGGGGGGGGGGAGGGAAAGACTGAGTATCTGTGCTGTTTTTTCTGGCCGTACTTCAGCATACATCTGTACCATCTGAGAAAAGCTTGATATTTTAATGTTGTCATCATGGTCATCAATATAAAATGTGTCCCAACACTCTTCCCTGGGGCACGCCTGAAGTTATTCCCCGTCTTTCGATGGGTCTCCATCCGAAGTATAATGTGATGTCTTCCCTACTAACAGACCTTCGATCCAATCGCAAATTTCGCTTGATACTTCATACTTTCGATAGTAAATGTAAGTATGGTACGATGTCAAATGTTTCCCGTAAGTCAAGAAATACTACATCTACCTTAAATCATCCATCATTTTCAGGAGCTTATGGGAGAAAAGCACGAGTTATGATCAATGTTTTCGCAATTCATGCTGCTTGGTGTTGTCTACGTTCTGTTCCAACTATTTGATTACGTTTGAGATCAGAACACGTTATACGATTCTACACCAGACAGATGTTAATCACTTTTGTAGATATTTTCGAGGATCACATCTGTTAACCTCCTTATGGACGGGTGTGACCCGTGCTTTCTTCCATCCACAGTTCACAGTATTTTTGTTCGAGAGACGTACGGTGTATAATCAGTTGTAAATAGTTTATAGAAACTGAAACGGATTCCACACTCAAGCCTTGGCACCTCGTTGAAGATTAGCTGTTTTCCAACGCCGCTAACTCTAATATCTGTACTAGCCATATTTGTAGGGATTCGAAAATTGAAGTGAATGTACTTTCGTATCTTCTGATGTAAAGGAACATTTGCAAACCACATCCAGCATTTCTGCTTTTGCTTTTTTACCCTCAATATACTTTTACTAGATTTTCCAAAAACAAGAAACCACTGTCTCCTCCTCGCTGAAGCGCTGCACTGAGAAACAAGTAACACGGAAATGCAGTGAAAACCTCACGCACCAACAAGTGTTTCTTCTCCTGCGATTTTTATAAAAATAAATGCTAACGCTAACGTGACAATTAATGCATAACACTAATATTTACACAGTCTGTCAAGTGGTCTGTAAATATTCGAATGCCAGAAATCAAAATAACACCAGTTTTTTAAAAATAATTTTCAACTGCTGCCAATTGGTCCTTCCGTTTTTTGCATATACGCTCACACACTGATAGACTCGGATGATGCCGACTTAACAATCAGTACTTGGCGTGGGGGGCGACGAACGTACCGCGGCCTTAATATATCTAGTCTATTCGGGGCTCATAACACACTTATTTATGTAGGTTACCAATTAATAAGATCTGTACATGAGCTGCCCGAGGTGCTGCCCCACAATGTCAACTTTTGTAACGAGTCTCAAGTTATTTGAAGTTAATAGATCTATCACCTCGCCGTACGCATATAGGCCTCTTTTGCTTCAAATTACCATTTCTATCGCGTTCGCAATATCCAGCGTTCCTTCTGGGACATCACCTACATAAAAGTAGCAACAAAATATGGTCAACTCTCATACACAGTGGTAAATTTTACAGGAAGTCTGACAATGCACGTAGCAGTAGGGCGAAGTGCTGAGTGCTATCGACAAAGGATTTCAAATTGGTCTGTATTTCTAGATTTACGGAAAGCTTTTGACACCGTATCTCCCACGCCGATCGTAATCACATTGCTTGTTAATGGAATATTGTCCCAGTTTTGCGACTGGATTCATGATTTCCTGTCAGAGAGGTTACAGTTCGTAGTCATTGATGGAAAGTCGTCGAGTAAAACAGAAGTGATTTTTGGCGTTCCCCAAGGTAGTGTTATGGGGCCTCTGCTGTTCCTTACCTACCTGAACACTTTACGAGGCAATCTGAGCAGCCTTCTTGGGTTGTTTACAGATGATGCTCCGATTTACTTTGGTTCAAATGGCTCTGAACACTATGCGACTTAACTTCTGAGGTCATCAGTCGCCTAGAACTTAGAACTATTAAACCTAACTAACTTAAGGACATAACACACATCCATGCCCGAGGCAGGATTCGAACCAGGGAACCGTAGCGGTCACTCGGCTCCAGACTGTAGCGCCTAGAACCGCACGGCCACTCCGGCCGGCTCCGATTTACTGTCCAGTAAGGTCATCAGAAGATTAAAAGCACTTGCAAAACTATTCACAAAAGATATCTGTAGACTTCGAAAACTGGCAAATGACCCTAAATAATGGAAAGTCAGATCATTCACAGTAATGATAAACGGAATCCGTTAAACTTTGGTTACACGATAAATCAATCATATCTAAAGGCCGTGAATTCAATTAAATACCTAGGAGTTACAACTACAAACAGCAAATTGGAAAGAACACGTAGAAGATGTGTGGGAGGCAAACCAAAGACTGCGTTTTATTGGCAGAACACTTAGACGATGCAACAGATCTAAAGAGACTGCCTTCACTACGCTACCGTCCTCTTTTGGGGCACTGCTGAGGGGTGTGGGATACTTACCAGATAAGATTAACAGAGTCCATCGAGAAAGTTCAAAGAAGAGCAACGCTTTTTGTATTATCGAGAGACACGGGAGACAGTGTCAGGGACATGACACACTATTTGGGATGGAAATCATTAAAACAAATACATTTCACTTTGGGGCGGTATCTTCTCACGAAATTCCAATCACCAAGTTTCTCCTCTGCATGCGAAAATATTTTGTTGAAGCCGACTTACACAGGAAGAAACTACCATCAAAATAAGGGAAATCAGAGCTCCCGCGTAAAGAGTTGGTTTTTTCCGTGCGCTGTTCGAGAGTGGCTAAACAGAATTATTGTGAAGGTGGTTCGATGAACCCTCTACCAGGCACTTAAGTGTGACCTGCAGAGTTGTAGACTGCACCCCTGGTGTGCGGCCGGCCTCGCCTCTCACCTCTAGCTGCCTGGCGTGCAGCGCGGCTGCGGTGGCGGTGCTCCTCTCCAGCATGGCGGCGGCGCACTGACGGCCGCAGCCGCTTCCACACGCGCCGCCGCCGTCGGACCGGTCTCCAGCCACATGCGCGCCGCGGCGTGGCGTGGGACACCGCCCACGCCCCCGCCTCTCAAAGGGCTGCGCGAAAAAAACCGCACCCGCCCACACCACGGCGCCGCTAAATTTGACACCCCAACCTGGGTAAACTTTCCCGCTCATATTACGTCATTTACTATAAACGCCGTAGTCCGATACCCCTCATCAGCCTATGATTTCCTCATTGCACTGGCTAACGACTCCCATTTTCACTAATCGCTGAAACGAGCACCCATGGCAGGAGTGACTGAAATCCATAGAGCGACACTCGTGCACCGGGAAAGTTCTAAAGAGTCCAGGAAAAAAAAACCTCTTATTTAATAGTAGATTGTCTCATAACTTTGTTCGCTTTTCGTTACAGAGCAGTCACAAAGAACGCCTGGGAACAAATCTTCCCACACCACAGCTACGACAGTGGTTGCCAGTCGGTCTGTTTGCACACTTTGTAAGGTGGCGTGGTCTCCTGACCTTCATTTCTTACCTATTCTGTCCTCACCATCGTATTCTGTGTATCAAGACGCTTCATTCGAGCCCAAACTCGACAGGGTAGATTCAATTTTACAAACTCGATAGGGTATAGTCAGTTTTACATATTTCCATTTAATCGATATGCAAATCTAATAAATAAATCGCAAGTGCGCACCGAGATTAAAAAGTCGAGGCTGGCGTACACAAACATTCAAGACATGACGGCCACAGGAGTTTATGTTCAGAGGAGGCAACCAGCCCGCTGGAATGTCCGTAAGAGGGTGAGTTAGCACGCAGCTGCGCTAGCCGGCCGACCACCCACGGACCAAAACAGTTTTTGCCAGAGAAAAAGGATAATGGCCTGAGTGTTCACCTTAAAAGCAAAACCCGCTGTATCGTTTGGAAGAGCCCCAGCATACACATTTTTTTTGGCGGACCTAGTGCACAGTTTCAGAGTCCTCTCAAGTGGGCAGTAAACGCCTAACACAGATGCTATATATTTCCGGATTGGTTGGCTTAGCCATTCTCCCATTTGTAAGAGTAATGCTGATTGGTGGACTATTTCTGATGCAATGGGCCGGAGGACTGAGGGAAAGACAGGGGACGATATACTCGTTCGCTTTTTGCGTGGAGGGAAGTTGTTCCGGTGACACACTTGTAGCGGGAACTCGTAGTGGGAGCGAATGCGCTTGTGCGTGTATACAGAGCGAGGGACAAAGTCTCTCCTCAGTACTTCACTGGGAGAGCACCTCTGTCGCTAGTGAATCGGAGTGATACTCTATACTGAGCCGCTCGCGATTAAGAATTTGTTCACCGAGTTGGCCACGACAATGTGGGGTGTGAACACCGACAGAGTGTTAGTTAGCGCCTGCGAGCGAACATTGAGTGGCATCGCGGTGGACTGGTTACCTGACTGGTGTACCACACCAATAGTTAGTCTAGGGGCAGATAGGGAGTCTACGACTTCATCAAGGCATAGTGAGAGTTCCATTGGCGAAGGTCAAGCCAGATAGAAAGATATAGTTCTGTATTTTTCAGCAGCAAACGACGCAGGCAGCAGTCGTCGCAGCTCACGGTGTTGTGCGCTGCAGTGTAGGTGAGCCCCATCGTTCCTCCATTAGAAATAACACACTTCATTCACATCACTCAATTACATTTCTCACGCGACAGCCTCGACCGTACCTAGAAAAATTCAATTGGATAATTATTCAAGTTGAGTAGGCGCAGCTCTCAGCCACTCTGCCGAGTAAATATTCTTAAAGAAAAGGGATAAAAGAGCTTTACCACAATTTGTATATAAATGTCATTAACAGGATTGCTATCCATAAGAGGTAACCTATTCCGAAAAGAACCTGGAAATTTGTGTATCAGTTTATAAATAAAAGTTTCATTTGATTTTTCTTAAATTTTGGAATAAATAATATTTTCTATTCATTTAATGTTTTTCTTACACAGACTAGCAATACTCCAGTACCCAAGTCTCCCACTAGTTACATAAGAAAATAGAATATTTTTGTGTCTTTTCCTTACAGCAGACGACTGCAGTAGAGATTTATTGCTGAAAGTTTTTCAGGTATTTCTTTTTGGTACGTTAGGAGCGTCTGTCTGACTTTTGTAGTGGTGTGGAGTGAAAATTGCTTCTTGCAGGAGCCAAAGGGTACATGTCAGATCAATTCGTTGCGCAACTGGTCAACATAACACCCACACACTGACAACTTCACACACAAGGTTGTTATAGACGATCTACATCGCATCCCTAGTGACCAGCCGTTCCAGAAAAGAAGCAATGTGATTGTATCTCAATAAGGAGTTGCAGATCTAGACGCGCTGTGTCAAATTCGCTTCGCTCAGTTCATGAGGAACACACACATCGCGAATATTTACAGACCCAGCTGCTTCATGTTCCTTCCCATAGTAGCACGAGAAACATTAAGCTGCAATGCCAACGTCAGTGTTGTCATTCGTGGATTGTTGACTATCATATCATTAAAGTCTTCCACTTTCGTAACCGTTGGCCGTCCAGATCGAGGTTTGTCTGCTACGGCGAAATTTCCAGCTCTAAATCGACTAAACCACTTTTGACATGCTCGAGCCGTTACCGCATCGTCCCCGTATACAGCACAAATCTTCTGCCGGCATTGTGAGGCAGTTTTCCCCTTACGCTAGCAAAACAGCCTAAGACGTTGAACATGTTCATTCGTGCTTTACGTAGCTTGTAAAAACACGTTCACGCCGTTACATCCAACGGCGCTTAGGCATCTGAATTACACTTAGAAGGTAGGGGGTGGGGGTGGGAGGGGAGGGGAGCGGAGGAGAGGGGGGCACGGCAGGTGCAGGGTTTGCAGATGGTATAGATGACGGAACGCGCCAGCAAAGCCAACGAACTTATGAGACAGCGCAATATTTTCATTTTTGAACATATTCAAATAGCAAATCAATACCTTTATTCTGATTTCATCCATTAAAAATAGTTTGTGAAAGCCAGCGACTGTGTAAACAATGGATTTGTATGTTAACAACTTCTCTCCTACCAGTCATAATTTTCTTTTATTTATGTTTTACACGACGTTTCAATAAATGAGTCCCATTTTCAAGTGTCCTTTTCTCTGTGTACTATGCTATTTTTCATGAAATGCTTTTGATATGTGGAGTTCTGCTTTGCTCTGTTGACTTCATTGCAAAATATTAAAAAAACAGCAATTTTTTGTTGGTTATCGATATTTATTTGCAGTTAGTGGCTTGTGCTTACAGTTTTCTTACGGTCCATTCGTGCATAGTCTCAAATGTTAAACATAACACACAGTACATAGAGTAAAAAAATAGGTAAACAAACATGTTTTTAGATGTGGTCGACAGAGATAGTATTAGGGTCTAGATTGTTAAGATAAATATCCTCTGTACAAAAGCCTATCATACTCTGTAAAACTTATATTATCTCTATCAACTACATTTAAAAACATGTTTGTAACTATTTGCTTATATAAATTATTCTTAAGGTATACTGTACACAAAAAATTGTGTGTGATGTTTAACATGTGTGAGACTCTGCATAAATTGACCGTAATAAAACGAAGTACAAGCCACTAACTACATATAAAGATCGATAACCAACTAAAGTTTGTGGGTTTTTAATATACTGCAGTAAAGTCAGGAGAGCAAAGCAGCACCTCACACATCAAAAACATTACGTAAAAATGACATAGTACACAGAGAAAAAGGCACTTGAAAATGGGAGTCGTTTCCTGAAACGAGTCGTGTAAAATATAAACAACAGAAAATCGTGACTGGTGGCAGAAAATTTATTTATAAAGAAACACAATGCATTCAATCAAATAACTTCACAATTTTTCATGCCTACAGGATATTCGACCAACTATCTAAAATGTGCAATGATGGGCTAAAACATTACCTCTGCCCATCGCGAGATTCAGTTCCCCGTGGTGATGTGGCTACTCGAAACATGCATCGCATCACGGACGCAGACCAGTGGCCGCAGTACTATGCTGTAGGCGACATTTAACAATTGGCCTCAATAGGGTAACCGTAGTTTTGGCACCACATTTCCTTGAAGAGTCTTTGCTGTCCTGAGAACTGATTGCCTTGTTCGCTGTATGAAAGTCGTAGTCGGCTTACTACCGCTGGAAACTTTTTCTTCTTTCATTTTATGCAGCCTCCTCAATGAGCACAAACTGTCCTTTTCGGTGTGTCTAGGTGACACGAGAATAAACAGTTTTCATAGTTACATACATGGTATCGCGCGTGCAATAGTTTCCCCCCTTTTCTTGGCCGTTTACATGAAAATACGTATTTGTCACTGTAATGATTTGTTTGGAGCAGCTGGACGCGGCACGGACTCAATTAGTCGTTAGAAGTCCTCTGCAGAAATTTTGGGCCATGCTGCCTCTACAGCGGTCCATAATTTCGAAAGTGTTGCCGGTGCAGAATTGTGCATGAATTGCCCTCTCGGTTATGTCCCATAAATGTTCGATGGTTTTATGTCGGGCGATCTGGATGGCCAAATCATGTGCTCGAATTGTGCAGAATGTGCAAGCCAATCACGAACAGTTGTGGTATAGTGATTAAATGTGGATATGAAGTCCATCAATGGCTGCAAATAGTCTCCAAGACGCCGAACATAACCATTTGCAGCCAATGACCTGTTCACTTTGACCGGAGGACCCAGTCCATTCCATGTAAACACAGCCCACATCACTAGGGAGCCACCATCAGCTTGCATACTGCCTTGCTGCAAGTTGAGTCCATGGCTTCGTGCTGCCTGCGTAACTGTTACCCTACCATCAGCTCTTACCAACTGAATTCTTAACCCATCTGACCACAGCACGCTTTTCCAGCCTTGTAGGGTCCAACGGCTGTCACGAGCCCAGGAGAGGCGCTGCAGGCCATGTCGTCCTATTAGCAAAGGCAGTCGCGTCGGTCGTCTGCCATAGCCCATTAACGCCACATTTCGCGACACTGTCCTAACGGATACGTTCGTCGTATATCCCAATGATTTCTGCGGCTATTTCACGCAGTGTTGCTTGTCTGTTAGCACTGACAACTCTACGCAAACGCCGCTGCTCTCGGTCGTTAAGTGAAGGCCGTCGGCTACTGCGTTGTCCGTTGAGAGAGGTAAAGCCGGAAATCTGGTATTCTCGGCACACTCTTGGATCTCTGAATATTGAATTCCTTAACGTTTTCCGAAATGGAATGTCCCACGCTTCTAGCTCCAGCTAGCATTCCGCGTTCAAAGCCCGTTAATTTCCGTGGTGAGGACGTGATGATATCTAAAACCTTTTAACATGAATCGCTGACATAAAAATGATAGCTCCGCCAGTGCACTGCTCCCTCATACCTTGCGTACGCGATACTACCGCCATCTGTATATGTGCCCATTAATCTTCCACGACTTTTGTCATCTCAGTGCACACACATGGAATTTTAGTCGGTGGTTATTTCATATCTTTAAGAGTTTGGAGGCACAAATGCAGGAAAAGTTAACACATCTTCATCTGCTACTCATAATAACTTGTCGATACAAGTCTCCATTTCTAAAGCGCAAGAGGGGGTTATTGTTGCAAATTCACCAGAGATGGTTTTATGCTTAGAATCGGACATGTAAGCACCATACCGTGAAACTCCCAGAAACGGCGTCCACTGTAGTTGAAATCACGTTCCCAGGGCTGAAACCTTAACATCGGGGAAATCCATCTGGTCTTCAGCCAGCGAGAGATTTGGAGAGAGCGTGCAAAATCCCAGTGAGCCAGCTGCCGCTTAATTCGTACACCTCCCATAACAAACAGCGAGAGCGATGGCGACGAACGCCTGACTGAAGACTTATACAACAGATGAAAACAGACTGTACATGTCATTTGGTTGAAACGAACATCTCTATCAGCTGACTGGTGGGCGCATCCATTTGCAGGCTGCTTCTAGAATACTGTTCTGTTTCTCTCCGCTGTTGTATTTTCAGTAAAAGGTTATTCACTACAATCGTGAAATCTTTGGAAGTTTCTTTTTTTTAAAAAAAAAAGAAATTTTGCGATCACAGCTTTTTAAGTCGGTGAATTTACACGTTGAAGGTAAGGAGCAATACATTTACTTAGGAGATGCAAATGATCTATTTGATAGCAGTTATGTGTGTGTAAATTTTACGAACTGAATTATCAGGGTCATTATATAATCTATCCCGTATAAATAAACTGGTCCTTAGATCTAAAACTCCAAGAATAACGAAGACTTTGAGGCGACAGACTGTTAATGTGTAACTCTACAACAGTTCTCTCTACAATCAACGTCTTCCAAAAAATACTATGCTTCTCACCTTGGTATTGTTTAACTAACTGTACCCGATTAAACAAACGTCATGAAATGTAAACGCTTACTAGTAAAGAATCTCATTTCCTATAAAAGCATTTCACACGTACTGTTGCAAAATCGACAGAAAACTAATACTTCCTGCCAGCCCGATGGTTTTCTTCCTACTACTGTAGAAGCAGTGAGCTACAGTAAATGACTCCGAGCAACAAACACAGGAAGTCACCCGAAGCATCTCCGCATCACTTGCTCGTTGTTCGAACCCAGCCAGCCTCTGAATTGCCTCGATGTCCTCCTTTAATCCGACCTGCAAGTTCCGCTAAAAGCAGAGCACAAGCCGAGATATGATAAGGATGGGATACGAAATCGTACATCTCATTTTCAAAAGAAACATCCCAGGATTGGCTTAATTTTTTCCAGAAACGATGAGAAACCTAAATCCCGATTTTTTAAGAAGGATTTGAGCTCTTCATCTCCTAAATTGGAGTCTAACGTCGCTACTCAGCATCCTCGCTCGTTGTGATTTGCCGCTGGTCGCCGCTTTCACAATTGGGTACCTTATCAATTATTCCGCAGCTCAGCTCTTGGTGCGCAAAAAATTTGGTTTGTCTTCCCCTACCTGACGCAACAGTTCTGTTCGCCAGATGTGTATTTTCTGTCGCCGACCGCCTCTGCATAGGAATTCATAACATTAACGCTGGTTTGATCCCCAAGGCGAGAATTTCTGACCCTCTGGAGCCACTCATTTCTGGAAGCACCCTTCCACCGTTACCTGGTCCACGAACAATGATTTATTAAAATGCATGGTCAGATAATTTAAACAATTAGCAGACCCAGAGCGGACAACAAATTTCTCCAGAAGAAACTGTGTGCAACTTGTGACGTTTCTCGTGGAACCAGCATTTTCTTTCCCAGCTATTTTGCATTGGTATGCGTGAACATTCAGCACCTCGGACAGATTTCCTTAAAGACATGTACCGGAATGTGCTGTAGGTAGGATTGCCATTCGTCCGGGTTTCCCCCGATTTGTCCTAGTTTGGAGGGCGTCCAGGTGGTGCTTTGCAAACTGTCCGGGTTTCAAATTTTCACGCGCGCTGTGCGACTTGTTGCACCCGTCGGCGCCAACAGTTCTCTCTTTTGCACCCAACTCACTTGCGTAGCGAGCGGATACTAGTACACACGTCTGTGGTGAGTGAGCTCGTGGCGGCGTTGTGAACTTTTTATCTACATATTTAAAAAACAATCAAGTATCACACAATAACAATGTATTAAGGTCGTACAGGCATTTTTTATTATTTTTTTTGCCTAACCTAACCGAACTTAGATTTTACTGGTAACTAAGGAAAGCTGTTATGTAACTATTTTAAATACGTACAAAATGAAACGTTTCTACTTATCTTTCAATAAAAAATAAAACAGTTGCAGTATCTTTTTCTTATTCCAGACATCAAAACGCCTAATTTCAAATGTTTATATTCTACTGAATTTGAAGAACTTCCAAGGATGAAAAATAAGGAAGATACTGAACGGGAAATTTTTGTAAAATTTGTTCGACAAATATCTGCATAGCAAATAAAGGGGTTACTGCCATCAGTGAGCATTTTAAACACACAGAAAAAAAATAATTTGGAGATCCAAGCTAGTACTACAATCGTGGCACATATTTTGCTAGATCAAGCACTGAAGAGGACCTTTTTCAGCAGCTGAGGGCGCAGTGTCCTACTACACAGTGTGTCATCATATGTCTTACTGTGTTAGATTGCACTTGCGCTCTAAATCGTCAACTGTTTTGTGTGTCAGACACGGAAAACAAAAAATTAAAAAAAACAATCGAACGAAAGCTACTGCTGTAGTAGCCGGCGCGTTAAGCCCTCTATAAATCGTCGAACTTAAAATCGATGTACAAGATACACCATTTATAATCTTTTCTCCTGAGGCTGGTAATCATGGAAATAATTCAGTACTTCCAATCATTAGCCAGTATTTTGATCACCAAAACAACGGAATGACTTCAAAGCCACTAGAAACAAAGTCAGTGGAAGAGGTGAGGTCTGATACAATTACAAACTTTCTTATAAGACAACTTCGTCAGCATTATCTGTTCTCAAAATGTATAGCTTACTCTAGAGATGATTGTATCACAAACTTTGGCAGAAGAGAAAGCAAAGAAATCAACAATGTTTTCCAGACACTGGAAGGGCGTTTGAACCCCTACGAAAACTAGTGTTGCTTGCTCTGTGCACATCATTAACAACGCAGTACACAGTGGATGCGATTTGCTGCAGCTGGATGCAGAGTCTGTAATCCTAAAAATTTGTAATTTTTTGTGACCTACACAGTCCGAACAGTCTCTCAAAGAATTCGGTGCCTCAGCTGATACCGAACACAATCAGCTTCTCTATCATTCGAAGACGCGTTGGCTAACTGTTCCAGCTGTTGAGATACTTCTGTAGCTCTATGAGCCAATAAAAAAAGGCTTAGAAACACCACCTGTTTGGATAAAACAGTTTTTGAAGGTCCTCTCTCGGAAGCGTAATTGTTCCTCATCCACACATTTATGCTCATAATACATAGAGAGGTTGGAAAACTTGACAGTTATCACTGAGCCAAAAAACATACTTGGGTCCATCAAAGATTTTAAACGACCGAATAAACGAAAGGTTTTTGCCGCTGAAGGCTCCGAGTATTTTAAACAAACAAGACGAAAGCACCAAAGCAAGTCTGAAGCAAGCGCATGTAGCGTGCTGCAGCGGCAAATGGCTGAATCAGCGTGGGAACAGACGCTGCAGCCAACACGTGCTAGAGCCCGCGTTACCTAGGAAGGCGCTTCCGCTCATAGAGTCGGAGCGGGAAGGAAGCGGGGGTGGGGGGGGGGGGATGAGAACTGCGAATGCAAGGCACCAGAGAGCGGGCAAACAAAGTCCACGTTGCCGAACTGAATTGCTGCAGATAACCTTCAGGAACGTTTGCCTACGGTACACTGTATTATACATTCAAATCTATGAGGGGAATAATAAATATTAAAACCAATTTCGATCAATCGTCATGAGAGAAATATTCGTTCACGTCATTAATTCACGTCCACAGCTTCACAGATTTACTGGGCGTGAAGTCGGAAAGCGAGAACAGCTGACACAGATTTGTGAAGACGTGAAGTACAATTTTCCTCAAAACGACATTGAAATTGCTTGTAATAATTACCGTTTGTTGCGATTTGAACTGAGATTTGCAATTTGAACCTGTACAGTTCTCTTCACAGTTCTCTTGCCGGCACCACATGGTTCTGTAGTCCGTTCCTGTGTTTTCCAATGTCAACAGTAGGAGACGTGCCTTTAAATTCACGTTTGAAAAAGTTATAAATGCGGTACATTACCTGCCAAGCCTGCTTGTTAAGCGCTTCACATTTATTGTCGCAAGAAAAAAAAGGAAACAAAAAAAAATTATAGTTTAATGAATAATTCGGTTGTCACGAAGTGCAGCATGTAGGAGTGAGATTGTCGCTCTCTTTCTGTAACATTCTGCTAGCCGCTCGGGAACAGAATGAATATAACTGGCCGCCAGTGGCTAGTGGCGGGGGATGCGCAGAACGGCTGAAAACTGGGTCGCCTTCTTACATGATGCGAATAATATACCTGGATCAACACAAAGTGACTGACACTGGAGCACAGCTGAGAGTGAAAAGGTGTTATGATATCGATCCATCAATTATAGTTGCTCGTGTAACATGGCTGCTGTAGCAACAACTCTGTAATTTAGCACTAAATTCATACACAAGTTCCTCCACTAGCGTGCATTATTGATATCCTTATTCAAGATCATAACTGCCTAATTGCTTTTCTGTGCAATGTTCTAGAAATTTTAAGATATTCTGTTGTATAAATCAAACATGCCTCACAGAGAAATAACGAAAACGAATCACAATAATTTTCCTGCTGCACGTACCCTTTACTATTACTATCTGGCAATCCGGCACCTGGAACAGAAGAGCAATACAGCACCAGTGCGCAGAACAGATAGTGTAACAAAGTTCGTTTCTCTGACTGGTTGTCACTTTGGTAGTTGTCCTGTAAACCACTAGGTGTCCATCACTTTTATTCTGATCCCAGTATAGGAGAGGTGATGCGATGGCTGCATGTACAAAGCACACTGTTTTATAATTAACATTATAGCATAAGCAGCACCCCCAGCTTTGATAGCAACAAGGGACTCGCAGTTAGACTTGCAGTTAGATGTGCACTGGGTCGCTGCGTAGCGCTCAGCTCGGTGATCGACATGTTAATCTTTATTAAGGAGATGTTGCAGTAAGGGCAGCCCATCCAGCAGCAGACGTGAGGGGACAGTACCAGATCTGGTCCTCTCTGCTGCCGCTGTCAATCATCAACCCAGGATTAGCAGACATCGCGGCAGACTCGCTCGTCGCCAATGCCGTCACAACCGGGTGAGCCGACAACGCTGGGGGACTGCAGCCCGTTCCGCCCGTCCACTGCGGACGAGCCACCAGGAGCAGCAGGGAAGAAGAAGGGGTGAGATAGAGTACACTCCGCACTACGAGAACGCCTCTCGTGCCGACAGCGCCGGGGTTCCAACCCGTAGCCTCCTACGCGCAGCAGCTTGCTGTCCGCAGCCGAGCCGGGTGCCACCAGCCACGCGCGGCCGAAGTACGAAGTAAGGACATTCCTTCGCTACGTCACAGGACGCTGTGCTGCGCTAGCAAGACTGTGCGGCCCGGAGCTGGTGTCATCGCTACGAGTCAGCAAGGACTCGGGAAGGTCGTTGATATCACCAAGCCACATTGTACTCGGCAGGAATAAAGGTGTTATGAATTACTAATGTTTCTTTGGCGTTTATGACGCGTCCACAGTCATTTCCTAGCATCCTGACAACTGGAGGGGTCACCGCTCGGCCTCCAGTCCACCATAGGCAACCGGGACCATCGGGGAGCCTACAGTAGGACACTTTCTGAGGCATCAAGGGATCATCAATTTAGAACTGGAGGAAAACGTGGAGGGTAAAAATCGCAGAGGGAGACCAAGAGATGAATAGACTAAGCAGATTCAGAAGAATGTAGGTTGCTGTAGTTACTCAGAGACGAAGAAGCTTGTACAGGATAGAGTAGCATGGAGAGCTGCATCAAACCAGTCTCCAGACTGAAGACAACAACAACACGTGACATAAGCAGCTTACATAAAATGAATATCTGAAGGAAAGTCTTACTATTGAATAAAAGCGCCAACATTATTCACTGATGTCTAAGTACCTGGATTAATGGAGAGAAGCGGAAATCGCACCGCTGAGTGATCAATCACGAACGTAAATGAGATTGTACGAATTTGAAATATTTAGGACGAAGCGAATTGTTACCAAGTCTTTAGGACGAAGGGGAGTTGCTCGGAGACCTTTTAATGCATGCGTACTTCTAAGTCGGTCCATCGCGTTTGTCAGAATGAGCAACACAACGTGGCCAGACCCTTAATTATACACACAGATCTCTAAATGGTTCAAATGGCTCTGAGCACTATGGGACTCAACTGCTGAGGTCATTAGTCCCCCAGAACTTAGAACTAGTTAAACCTAACTAACCTAAGGACATCAAAACATCCATGCCCGAGGCAGGATTCGAACCTGCGACCGTAGCGGTCTTGCGGTTCCAGACTGCAGCGCCTTTAACCGCACGGCCACTTCGGCCGGCACAGATCTCTAAGCATCTAAGGTCTCGGATATCATAAGGTAATTTTTTGCCTCATTTTATGGACCGTAATTAGGATAACTTTGAATCGTGCACGGACATAAGCACAGACAGCGATGCCGAAAAAAAAAAACGCAGTGCTCTGAAGACTGTGTACATAGCCTGTAAGCTAGATTGCCCGCATTCCAATCACAGACATCTATTCTCGTATTGTTTATACAGCCATGTTCGGAACAATCGAGCAGACGCCGAGCAATGAGTGGTGAAAGACTAGCGTAGCGACTTCACAGGAATGCGTCTTAATAACAAGTAGTTGTAGATTAAAACTGAAGAAACTGAAAAAAGGTGGGAATTTAAGGAGATGGGACCTGGATCAAGTGACTAAACCAGAGGTTGTACCGAGTTTCAGTGAGAGCATAAGGGAACAATTGACAGGAATGGGGGAAAGAAATACAGTAGAAGAAGAATGGATAGCTTTGAGAGATGAAGTAGTGAAGGCAACAGAGGATCAAGTAGGTAAAAAGACGAGGGCTGGTAGAAAATCCTTGGGTAACAGACGAAATATTGAATTTAATTGATGAAAGGAGAAAATATAAGAATGCAGTAAGTGAAGCAGGCAAAAAGGAGTAAAAACGTCTCAAAAATGAGATCGACAGAAAGTGCAAAATGGCTAAGCAGGGATGGCTAGAGGACAAATGTAAAGATGTTGAGGCTTATCTCACTAGGGGTAAGATAGATACTGCCACTGCCTACAGGAAAATTAAAGAGACCTTTGGAGAAAAGAGAACCACTTTGTGAATATCAAGAGCTCAGATGGAAACCCAGTTCTACGAAAAGAAGGGAAAGCAGAAAGGTGGAAGGAGTATATAGAGGGTCTATACAAGGGCGATGTGCTTGAGGACAGTATTTTGGAAATGGAAGAGGATGTAGATGAAGATGAAATGGGAGACACGATACTGCGTGAAGAGTTTGACAGAACACTGAAAGACCTAAGTCGAAACAAGGCCCCGGGAGTAGACAACATTCCATTAGAACTACTGACAGCCTTGGGAGACCCAGTCCTGACAAAACTCTAACATGTGGTCAGAAAGGTGTATAACACAGGCGAAATACCCTCAGACTTCAAGAAGAATATAATAATTCCAATCCCAAAGAAAGCAGGTGTCGACAGATGTGAAAATTACCGAACAATCAGTTTAATGAGTCACGGATGCAAAATACTAACGCGAATTCTTTACAGACGAATGCAAAAACTGGTATAAGCCGACCTCGGGGGAAGATCAGTTTGGATTCCGTAGAAATATTGGAACACGTGAGGCAATACTGACTTATCTTAGAAGCTACATTAAGGAAAGGCAAACCTACGCTTCTAGCATTTGTAGCCTTAGAGAAAGCGTTTGACAATGTTGACTGGAAAACTCTCTTTCAAATTCTGAAGGTGGCAGGGGTAAAATACAGGGAGCGAAAGGCTATTTACAATTTGTTCACAAACCAGATGGCAGTTATAAGAGTAGGGGGGCATGATAGGGAAGCAGTGGTTGGGAAGGGAGAGAGACAGGGTTGTCGCCTCTCCCCGATGTTATTCAATCTGTATATTGAGCAAGCAGTGAATGAAACAAAAGAAAAATTTGGAGTAGGTATTAAAATCTATGGAGAAGAAATAAAAACTTTGAGGTTCGCCGGTGACATTTTAATTATATCAGAGACAGCAAAGGACCTGGAAGAGCAGCTGAACGGAATGGACAGTGTCTTGAAAGGAGGATATAAGATGAACATCAACAAAAGCAAAACGAGGATAATGGAATGTAGTCAAATTAAGTCGGGTGATGCTGAGGGAATTAGATTAGGAAATGAGACACTTACAGTAGTCAAGGAGTTTTGCTATTTGGTGAGCAAAATAACTGATGATGGTCGAAGTAGAGAGGATATAAAATGTAGACTGGCAATGGCAAGGAAAGCGTTTCTGAAGAAGAGAAATTTGTTAACATCGAATATAGATTTAAGCGTCAGGAAGTCGTTTCTGAAAGCATTTGTATGGAGCGTAGCCATGTATGGAAGTGAAACATGGACGATAACTAGTTTAGACAAGAGGGGAATAGAAGCTTTCGAAATGTGGTGCTACAGAAGAATGCTGAAGACTAAATGGGTAGATCATATAACTAATGAGGAGGTATTGCATAGAATTGGGGAGGAGTTTGTGGCACAACTTGACTAGAAGAAGGGATCGGTTGGTAGGACATGTTCTGAGGCATCAAGGGATCACCAATTTAGTATTGGAGGGCAGCGTGGAGGGTAAAAATCGTAGAGGGAGACGAAGAGATGAATACACTAAACAGATTCAGAAGGATGTAGGTTGCAGTAGGTACTGGGAGATGATGAAGCTTGCACAGGATAGAGTAGCATGGAGAGTTGCATCAAACCAGTCTCAGGACTGAAGATCACAACACAAGAAGTTGTTATTATGGTGGAAGACTGCCAAACACGACAGTAGGAGCCTTAAATACAGCTTCCCTGGACGGAAAATGTTTCAAAATATGTTTTAGAGAACCTTAGAAACTGTACACAAGGATTACCGATTGTGCAATCAGAACACTTCATGTTTACGTAAGCCACTAAAGGACACACACAGTGCTTCCGAGCGGACGAACAGTAATTGAATGTAATGCGTGTGCCAGACGTATTTACTTATAAACGCTGCTCCTTGAAAGCGGTCAGAGGAACATATGAATTTGTCTTCATGACATTTTCGAAATGAAGCCGCCAGGAAAATGTAGCATTGTGGTACTGTGCTCCTAACCTGTCCTGCCAGATAAGTAAAGATACGCTAAATCAGTGGTCGTCAGCGGACGTTTGTACACCTGCAAATATATCTGTAACAAATCCAAATTCAACAAAAAATAGTAACTCGTGAACAAATAATGTTCAATTATCCATTGAAAAAACTGTAAATTTAATTTCAGAACATACCTTACAGATCACACGTGATCGAAACTACCTAAATTTATATCAGCTCGTGAAACTATCGAAGTTACCTTCTTCCTGTTCATCTACAATAAAATTGATGGAGTAACAGGTGCGCGAAAGTGACATGCAATAGAACAGGAACAGGTAATGGACAGGTAGAGGAATTCTTCTTCACTTCCTGTGTAATGTTTACCCGGAATTTATCTTTGAATACGTACCCGTAAATCGGGAGTGGTACGCATCCACCTTGGACCAGAAAATAACTTCACAGCTGCAGTCACAAAATAATGTACCGTCCCAGTGAATAAAAATAAAACCATGAGGAATCGCACACCGATAAAAGTTTTATCCTTTCAAAATTTTGTATTTTAGGTTACATCGTAGTGCAAAAAAACTTAGCCTTACAGAGTTTCATTCTGAGTTCTCTTTATTCCAAAAAAAATAAGAGATTGATGGTGTCCACTAAAAAAGGATTGAATATAACAACGCTGACATTTCGGTTTTGAGAGACGGACATACGCAAATGAGCCGAAACATTGTTACTATCAATTGCACTTTGGTCCATATTTGGACAGCAATACAGCAGCGATTCTGCGTGGAATGGATTCTACAAGCCGTTGCTAGGTTTGCGAAGGTGAGTGGCACCAGATGTCTGCGAACAGATCAGACTGTTCCCCTAAATTATGGACCGGTGGTTTGGCGGCGCTGAGTTGACGACCGATAGCGTCCCAAATGTGCTCAATCTGGTTCAGATAGGGCTCTCATGCTCCTCAAACCACTGTAGCAGGATTGTAACGTTATGATACGGATATTTCTCCTGACAGAAGATGCCATCGTAGTCGCCCAAGACTTCAAGAATGAGGGGATGCTGGTGACACGCAGTAATGTTCACATGGCCCAAAGCAGTCATGGTGACTTCAATTACTTCCATAGGTCCCACTGAAGTCCGTATGTATGTCCGAAACAGCACAATATTGCAACCACTGACCAGGATCTGTAGCGCAATACGTGTGTTTAAGATGCCGTTCACCTGGGTGGTGGCGTATTCCATTACGAGCATCAACCTGGTGCAATAAGAGACGAGATTGATCCCATCACGCGACAGGTTCCCACTGATCCGTAGTCCAATCTCGATGGTCTCGTGCCCACTGCAATCGTGTATGTCAATCTTTTAGGTTAACATGGGAACACGTATAGGTCGTCTGCTGCAGAGCCTCGTGTTCCACACCATGCGCTGAACAGTGGGTTCTAACCCACTTGTTCCAGCTCAAGCACGGTGCTCTGCCGCCATATCTGCCACAGAACGCAGCCTAGACAACTTTACAGAGACGGCAAGCAACACACCAGCTTCACGTTTCCGACATGCTCGTTCCCAGGCAGGGCGCCGTAACAATCAGCCCTTTGTCGAAATCCGTTATGTTGCTCGAGTTCCCCATTTGCAGGCCGTATGATCGCTAGAATCAATGTCCACTCGTCTCTGCTCCGCTCACACACTTTCCTTACGTCATAAAACCGCAATGCCACCAGGGCGTTTTCGGCCTTGCTGTGGGCACTGCTTAATGTTTTGACTCATCAGTATCCAGACACAAACCCTATGGCACAACGTAGAAGAAGACTTTAGTGTAACGACAAGCCTTCGTAAGCAACAGATTTTAGAAACAAATCCTAAAGGTGAAAGAAAAACGTCAAAATTGCCGATTGGGTGAAGTGCGCTCATTTATTGGACATCAAGATCCCGAAGCCTTGAAACTGAAGATAGCGAGAGCAAGAACGCTAACTACTACTATAACCTCGTAAATATCTTACACTAACAAATAAACGACAGAGTCATATGCACTAAGACAAAGAAATCTTTCTTTTCACATCATCTGCCATATCACGTGAAGCTCAGAACATACTATATATAGTAGCTGTAAGCTTAACTTTTCGCAGTAGCTTATCAAACAAACACGCTCCGGCAGTTACAGGTCATTTGACCAGCATTCCTCATCCTAGCACGTTGCCAATCTATTTGTCATTGGGTGCTGCCTGTGATTCCTACCTCGTTCGTGGAAGTCAAACACCATAGTAAATCAGCGAATTCAAAATAATAAAACGAGCTCAGAAACTATCGCTATCTCTTTCAGTACTTCAGCAGCTTAAACATACGAAACATATCCGAAGAGATCGCCCAACCACGACAAAAAGCATCGAAGTTAGAGGGACCAATTCCTGTTGCTATGGCTCTCCTTGAGTAGCAAATCTGAGTTTGTGCGCTGCTGTACCACAAGTGGAAATTCTCTCTATGGGACTTGCAGTATTCAAGTATTCGAACGTGTCCGAAGAATTGCTTGTGGTCCGTTAGCGTACAGACTCACGTTTCCTACAAAAGAAAGGAGTTATTCTGCAATTTCGATTCTCTTTGGCTTCTTTGGATGAAGCTTCCTCAATTTGCTGCTCAAGACATGTAAAAGCCCTCTAAGTTTGTATCGGATTGCTAAACCGTGTATACTACAAAAATTAACAACGCTGCCAGATTGAATTTCCACTTTGCAGTGGAATAAGCCGATCTGAAATTTCACGGTATACTAAAACTAAACCGTGTGCCGGGCCGGGACTCTAATCTGGGACGTTTGCCTTTTGCGATAAGTGCTCTACCGAATGAGCTGTTCGAGGGCGACTCACGGCTTTATTCCACTTTCTTCATTAACAAACCTGTAACACTCACTAACTTCGATTTCTTCTCGTTGGGCTTTGTACAAACCAGCAACTGAACCTCAAAATGAATAGAAGTTATACAATGCATGTAAACAGCCGAAAATTCGCGACATTATTCGACTACATGAACGGCAATCTATCACAGAAAACTGTGACAACAATCAAGTATATGAGCGGAGTATTTTGAAGGGTTACGACCCCATAAATCTAGCTCTGCGGAAGCCAGACAGATTTATTGGAGAAATCTTAAGGAAGGGTAATTCTCTCACGAACGAACTAGCTTACAAAATACTCGTTCGAGCAATTCCACAGGATTATTTGTCGGTGTGGAACACAGAGAGAGAGAGAGAGAGAGAGAGAGCAATTCCACAGGATTATTTGTCGGTGTGGAACAGAGAGAGAGAGAGAGAGAGAGAGAGAGAGAGAGAGAGAGAGCGAGTCTGGTTCGCTAGTCAGAGAAACGTCTGATTCAATCACTTTTAAGCACTTCCACTGCGTTTTCTGTAATAATTTCTTTCTTTTCCCTATTCACAGAGCGGTTTGCGACTGATGGTCATTGCGTTTATGAACCACAGGTATCGTTCTGAACCCTACCTTCGCTCCCAGGCATCCTGTTAAGTAGTAAAATCTCCCATGTAATGGTATTTGCACTTCAGCTTTCCGATGCCGGGTACAAGCATGACCTGTGCGTCTGGTTGGATTAGCACCACATACAGTGCTGCAATATATGCAGATGCACCTCCTTTGCCGCTGCGAGAATCATGAACTGTCCGCTAGCATCATGTTATTGGCCAAAGCAATCAACATATGACCTTTCAAGCGAAACCTCACAGATGTTTACCTGCCAGAAGCAGGCGGCGTTTTAGTTATTAATTACCGCCGCGCAAAAATAAAATTATGTAGTAATTTTTGTTTCAGGTGCATGTCTCCCGTCCTGACACACAATGAAATCTCCGCGCCGCAGTATCTTCAAACGCCGATAGGGGAGCCAAATTAAATTGCCGTAGTCGATTCATGAAGTCGAATATCGTGCGGTAAGTCGTTTTCTGTATGTAAAGGGGAAGAACAATGCATCAATACATGCTGATCTGGAGGAAACGTATGGCAGTAATGCACCAATCATCATAAGCACCCGCAAGTGGGGCCAGTTGTCTCATAGTGAAATGTCCAAGTATCGAATTTTTATTCACTACTAAATTCTCACGCGCTTCTAGCAATGTGTGTCTGCGATTCTACTAGACCACAGATTTAGCACTGGAAGGATTTAGGAAATACTATAGCTGCTTGGTTGTCGCTCTGTTAACGGGAAGTGTTACGTTTTCTTGGCGCTGGGGCGGCTTCGGACCTGCGCAGGAGTCCCTCGAGTTGTAGTAAAGTGGCATTTTTTTAAACTTATTTTTGTTTATGTCCAAGACAATTTTCTCACTCATCCTAATCTTTTGTAGATCATATTTTTACTTCTCAATGGCATTCTCAAGTTATTGTTAAATTAATAACACTTTTGTGGAAAGCTCGTTGGAAACTGGATTTTATCATAGGAAGTATCTACGGTAGAAATGGTCAGAGGAAACCTAGATACTTCCCTACCAAATTTGGTTCTGGAGACACGGTACGATGCCAAATTCATCGAATCAGTTTTATCAAAAAGAGAAATTTTAGAACCTTGCTCTTCCCCCTCCTGGATAAATTCTGCGGACGCCCACGCACATGGTACAGTGGCTAGGTCGCGCAGACGGTTCCAATGTGGCCAAATAGGTCTGAAAGAGGTGCGAACTGGCAGATAGTGTCTCTGTGAAGAGCCGCGAAACGCAAGAGAAGTGGAGGCTGTCCAGTGGCGGAGATGCATCTGTTCCGTGATTACCCCCAGCTCATTCTACACAGGACACAGCGATACACGCTGTTTCGTTAATCAAATTTTGCCGCATCATCTCACGTTATCCCCACATGAGTCCCAGTGACTACTTCCTCTTTCCTCGAATGAACAAACCATCGCATGGCAGGCATCTCCAGGATGCCTGAGAAGATTCCCTATAGGAAGTTTCCCGAACAGACGTCTACAACCAAGGTCTTCATATAATTGTGGAAAATGTATCGTATTGAAGGGTGAATGTGTAGAGGAGGACCTACACCATCAGCAAGTCATTTGTCTCACCTTTTTGTTATCTAGGCGATAATTAAAACTTAATGACCAACCCTCGCGTTGTTATTCTGAAGTTGCCACATGGCTCTTCAATCTAGCAAGAAACGAAAACAGAAAAAATAATTCATTTTAGGAATCGAAGGCATTTTGTAAGGTAATTAATTTCTTCCAATTTCCTTCAATCCTGACCAGCTCTGAAAGCAAGAAATGCTCCTTACCGATATGCTTTAACATTACACATCGGCAGAAGCCTCAGCGGTGTTTATCAACACTGATTACAGAGGGAAAAGATTATGTGGTCGAGAGGACAGCAGAATGGAATGTCTGCTTCAAACCACACCCAGGCTCGCTGGCACGTCGATACCTCGAAACCCTACCCACGGCAGAACTCACCGAATTCTCTCTGTCACCACCAAGGAAATGTTGGGAGAGTGACTCAATACTTGTCAGTTTTCATATCTGACGCCATTTCGCTGACAGAAAAACTGAATACAAAACTGTCTGTTGTATGATTTCAGATAGTGGCTGGAAAGTTTTCTTAAGCTTCTGTAGTCTGCGTCCTCTAACGTCACAATGAATTTTTAGCTAAAGTAGTTCGCGTGTCATAATTTTCCCGTGACCCTGTAACATTTTGCTTATTTCTATGAAAATTGTAGGTGTTGTGTGTCAGGTACTGCAAATTTTTATTTATTTTTCTGTAACAAATACTGTTGAGTACTGTATATATATAAGAATGATTGTGTTGCTGCAATCAAACTCAGAAAACCAAATTAAAAGAGCGAATCTACGTTTAACGTTATTACACTAAATACTACAAGTAAAAAAACTAGTGTTACTATTTCTTCTTTCTCATTATAAAGTGATTCCGGTGAATAGAATGGCTGCAAAAAATATATATGTAATCGATTAGCGAACAAAAAATATTACATCGATATTGTAAAGCCATTTCCGAGCGTAATTTCCGATAGTTTAGTTTTTCATCTACGTCTCTACTGCACGAGCGACCGTACTGCGTATGGCATAGGACAAAGATTGAGGCTACATACGCCCTCGCTCTATTATACTCGCAATTGCTGTACTACATCTCTGTGCATGTCCGAATCTCTCTGATTCCATCGCCACGATGTGGTGCTAAAAACACTGCGTCTGAATGTTACGAGCAGAGCGGCTTTCACGTGGTTGAAGCCTTTTGTCGTGTCGCCCACTGGAGGTTATTCAAAAATCTAGCAGCGGTCTCATACTGAGCCAGGAAACCTCATAAAACCGCTGTTAAAATTATTCGGATATTTTAGTCTAATTTCACTCCCTGGTAATTTGTTTTTTATATGTCTTACACGTACTTCCAATTTTTAATTCTTGCTTTCCGCTGTTCAAATTTATGTTCTGGTTTTAGTTTCATCATTACGTCTTTCTAACTAAAAGATTCTGTAAGGCATCTTACAGTTCCCATTGAGGCGACAATGAACGTACAGATGTTAGTTCATCGGATTTTTCAGGAAAACTGTTTACGCCCAACTGAACATTACACATTTAGAATAGTCACAGTGTATCTCTACCATACGTCCTACTGCCTACTTACAAATGCAACGCAGACTGGAAAAAAGTGGCTGACCTTCGTTGCACAAGACGTTACATATTCTTAAAAATTTCCCTTCAATATCAAGAATTCGACAAAGGATGCTGAAAGAGCATCACGACTACACTGTCAGTTCCGTTATAACCAATGAGCTTATTTTACTGTACACCAGTCATGGTAGAAAAAAATTCGTATGATTTTAGCTTTATAAGAAACTTCCCCTCCCCCTTACCACTGATCATGGACCTTCCCGAGGTGGGTGCCTTGCGCGCCGCAGCGATAGAGAGCCGCACCGTAACCAGACGCAACGGAGAGGGGTCTATAGTGTGTCCACACTGACCCGTGGTTAGCTCTACTGTGTGCCTTTATCATGTGTAAACTGTTTTAGGAGTAAAACAGACCACCATTCGGATTTCCGGGACAGAACTACTCATTAGTGATCAGGCAACTGACATTTTATTGATTGGAGTGTTAGAGGATCTAACTAGTATGCCGAGCAGAGAATTTCAAAAGGGAAATAGTTAAGTTCACGTTAGACAAAGCGGAAACTTGTGAAGTTCCGTGGCAGGAAGTACAAGGCCTCTGGTCAAGTGAGTACAGGGCTATATATACAACACCAAATAGAGTAATTAAGGAAAAGATACAATAATGAATAAGAAAATACGAATGCGGGTGAGTCACTGTTAACAGCATAATTAACGCATTATCGTAGCCATGTTAGGTATGAAGCCAACATCCACCGCAGCAGCACAAGTTTATGTTCCAACTAGCTCGGCTGATGAGATTGAAAGAATGTATGATGGGACAAAAGAAATTATTCAGACATTTAAGGGAGATGAACATTTAATTGTGATGGAGGTTTGGAATTTGGCAGCAGGAAGGCAGGTAGTAACTGATATGAAGTACATATCAGTTACTACCTGCCTTACGCATGGAACACGCCTATCTCACCACTGACTACTAGTGTTAGACACAGTTGTTGTCAACAAGTATGGGCCTGAAGATGATGATGTAACAACATCGAAACTAGTCGCCAATAAAGCCAACACCTTAATACAGCTGGAGAAATTTCGTCATTTTGTAACATATATTTACACCGTAATCCATTTACGAATCCCTGAAGAATTCAAGTACAAGTTCTTAGGACTATCGGAGGTTCCTAATTGAAAGACTGTTTTGGCTCAACAATTTGTGAATGTTCATCTCAAGCGATTCGGTTCAGTATTTCCTTTCTTGAGATGACAGCTAGTCAAAAGGAGCCAACGTGAGAGTGTCCACCTTACGACGAATTACTGTTCATTCCAGCATTGCCACAAGACAGGTGAACCACGGTCCAATGATATGATGTGTCCATTGCAGTCTTAATTGACTGTGTCGCTGGGTTAGCACAGGAAAACGTGCGGTCGGGTACTGTGATGTCCTATACTCAACAATGTACGCTGAACGGCGTGCTCTGCAAAACTTGTGCATGCACGAGCACTGTACTCCGTCATCAGATCTGACACAGAAACCACCTATCATGTGCTTTACAAGGCAGGCAAGCACGTTCTGTGGACTTCCAACACCTTGTCACCTCGTGGTTTACCGTCCTTAAAACACTTTCCAGAGATGCTCAAGACAGTGGCACTCTAACAACCCTTAGCAGTTTCCGAGACGCTTACTTTCGCGCCATTAAGATCTAGCCTTTCTCAAAGTCGCTTATGTCGGCACATTTCCGCACTTGTGGCCCATACCGTCGCTAGAATGACTATATCCTTTGTGTTCGCTCCTTTTACACTCTTCCCCTGCCGCGTCACAAGCCCGATCATAATAGTTTGGCTCATCGGCGTATGTCTTGTAGCATCATATGGTGGTCGCGTCAAGGCTCAACATCGGAAGTGGCGTTTTTCTACTGTTGTTCATTTACTTACAATATTTCTATCTCTACGATCACCGTCGCAACTCTCGCAAAAGCTATCAGACGGTACCAATAGGCTATTTCAGAGCGTCATTTTAGGTGGCATGTTGTTATTACATAAAACGTACCATAAAAATTCTATAAATTTAAAGCGTATCTGAAACATTTAACAGTTAGCAGTTTCAACAAGAATAGAGACACATACAAGTGTTCAAGGATTTAATAATGATTTTCGAATACATTTAAAACTGTATTCTATTTCGACACAAAAGAGACTCGCAGCTCATTGGCACATAATTGCAAAAAACAATTTAAAAAAAGATGGGTAAGCAACAGACAGAACAACTGCATGATCACTTGGGGGCATGAAAGCTTCTACGTCGTTTATTTCATGTGAGAGCATTTCATAAAATTTGAACACGTTTAGTGATTACGAGATCCGTCCAGCAGGAAGTTCCACAAGTGGGACTTATGTAAATTACTACAGAAAGCATAGTCGCTCAAAGATTTAAGAAGGGCCATTTGCAAACGGACAAAGCTTGTGAACTACTTACCTACATATATTTTACAACACGCGAGTCCAAGTCCGTATGGTTCAAATGGCTCTGAGCACTATGGGACTTAACTACTGAGGTCATCAGTCCCCTAGAACTTAGAACTACTTAAACCTAACTAACCTAAGGCCATCACACACATCCATGCCCGAGGCAGGATTCGAACCTGCGACCGCAGCGGTCACGCGGTTCCAAACTGACGCGCTTATAACCGCACGGCCACACCGGCCGGCCAAAAGTCCGTATGGAACAGTGTTCTCTTAACGGTGACTGCCGCCTTTCACAGCGCTAGTAATAACTAACGAATTAGCAGCAGCATCGAAAGATATTACACAGAAGACACTTTATTGACTTGGGAAAATGGCTCTGAGCACTATGGGACTCAACATCTTAGGTCATAAGTCCCCTAGAACTTAGAACTACTTAAACCTAACTAACCTAAGGACATCACACACACCCATGCCCGAGGCAGGATTCGAACCTGCGACCGTAGTAGTCCCGCGGTTCCGGACTGCAGCGCCAGAACCGCTAGACCACCGCGGCCAGCCAGACATGGGATGTAAGAGGTGCTTGCAAAGAAAAAGGAAGTACCTCTACATTTTTAAACAATTTGTTGAGTAAATATTTAGATACTATAGTTAATTCATTTAATAATTAACACTGGAAATCGCAACCTAACCTCATGGCCATCTCGTTGCTACAAAAAAATCGTCGATGCTTTCTCTTACAAATAAAAATGCAAAGGATGTCTTCCACCTGCTGATGGTTTAACCATCGGAGCAAGCAGTGAAGTAAAAATTCTGCGTCATTAATAAGGTTATTTATGCCCGAAAGCAAGTCGGAAATGGTTTGTGCCAAGGGAAAGAAAACCGAACTGACTCATTACTGTTTGTAATTTGCCTATCTTCGAGTACATGAATATAGGGCGCTTAGTGTGTCGAGCTCGTCATCGCCGAATTCGTCCAAATTCCTGGTACATCAAGGGCGAGATGGGACATGAAAGTGCCCCAAGTGGAAACTTGAAATGGCCAAGCGTTTAGGATGAAACACGTATGTAACATAGCAGCGATGGCGAGGCATTGTAGCATCTGTGACCAGAGAGTTTGCGCTTGACCGCGCGAGTGTTGCGAGCGGTTCTCAGTCTGTCAGTCAGTCGTTGCGAGTCTGTAGCTCTGTCTAGTTGAGAGCAGTACTCTGTCAGTAGTCGTCGCGTGCAGTACGCTAGTAGTCGTCATGCAGAGCGGTCGGTCAGTGGTAGCAGTCCAGTGGGATTGCGTGATGTGGTCTGGCGACAACACTGGTCAAGCTACTGAATGAGGTATACTGTTAATATAATCATTAGATAATGTAAAAATTTGTTTATTGTAATTAATTTCCAACAAATGCCCCAATAATAATTTTGATTTCAAAAGCATTTTTTTCAAAAAATTTTATTTTTTATTGAACTAAAGATTTCGTTGCACTACCCATTTCACTCCATTTTTTTAAAGAAAAATTTCAGTAAAATCACCAAAAAAAGAAATATTATTATTTGCAATGCAGTTCCTCCAAGCCGTGCGCACAAAAAAGAGCAGAAATGTGACATCCATTTATTCTGAGGTAAGACTTTAATTCTGATTGTTTTGCACAGGGCCAAAGACCGATATTTCGGTTTCATTGAATTTTCTTGTCACTGAATGGACTTTAATTTTTTATGAAAAACTTATACTTGAGTCAGATTGCGATTCTCACTTTTATTGTCATTAAATTTAATTGCTAGGGAGGTTACGTTCGGCTCCCATTTCTATATAATATTGTCATTTCATTTCCTTTTAAATTACGGTGGGGAGGTTACACTTGGCGACACCCAGTCCAGGATCGTATTTCGTTGAGAGTCTTTTGAACAACAGTCAGATATCTGCTCTTATTTGCTTAGATATAATTAGGATTTGGCGCAACGCTTTTAGTAACTTGTAACTTCCTTTCTACAGGTCAACGGCAATTCGTTGCTCTGTTGTATTTGTGTGTTGTTTTTGCATTTGTGCTTATTGTTTTGTGAAAAATTGTGACTTGTAAAAATGCCGCGAAAGACTGTGAATAGTGTATCGCGAGGTACTTTGAATGAAATTACCGACTTAAACAGCGTGACCGACAGTAATTGTGACACGCAGTGTAATGATGACAATCCTGCGTTCACTAACAATCAGTGTATTCCAACCACTAATGATGACTTTTGTCTTAATGATGAACAAACGAACTCGGTTATGTCCTCTGTTGATTTGACGACAATCGATGACGCGGGACGCTCTATTGTAATGAGCGCTGCCCAGCTTAATACACGCGATTTGGAAAATTCAAGTAACGTACAGACAAATTTGTCTAGTGAAAATGAACAATGTACTGAACGTAGGACAGATTTATTTCATTCCGAAATAATGTCTGACAGTGTACATTCGACTGACAAACTTTTTTCTAAATCTCAGAATAACCAAATGGTTACAGTAAGTGAGAAAGTTCCAGATCCACTATTGAACAGCACAGAGAATAGAAATGCTAATTTTGAATCGGATCCAATTATGGCATTTTTGCGGCAAAATTTCAAACAGTTTAATGAAAAATTTGATAAAAATGACGAAAATCTCAAACAACTTAGCGAACAGGTCAAAAAACAGAGTGTGGATAGCAAACAAGATAATGAAAATCTCAAACAACACTTAAATGAAAAATTAGACGACAATTCCAGACAGTTAAATGAAAAATTAGACGACAATTCCAGACAGCTTAGTGAACAAATTAGAGCCGTTGCCGCGCAGTGTCATGACACTAAGGAACAGTTGCGCACGGAAATTGAGGCTTGTTCACAAAAAAATAGCGAAGAAATTAAGTCTGTTGCGCAAGAATTAAGGGAAATGCAAACAGCCGCAACAGAAACACTCAGAGACGAAATTAGCGGAGTCGCTAAACAATGCTCTGAAAAAGCTACACAATTACGGGACGAGTTTAAAGCAATGACGGTAGAACTTTCGCGCACAATGGACGCAAAGATAGACGCGAAATTCGAACAGCAGAACACTCAGATTAACGAGCGCTTTAATCAGCACATACAGAACAGTGATACGCGTTTCCGCAAATTTATTCAGGATCAAAATAAAGTCAAACGTCAGGTTATGGAAACAATCACTGCACAAAGACAAGAGGACAAACGTAAAATGTTCGCGAAAGCGAAGACGTATGTAGACAATAATATTACTACAGTGTCCGACAAAATTAATACCATAGAACAGTTGAACGCGGAATTACGGGATGAAATTTCTGATCTTAAATCAAAAACAGATACACACACAGTAAATATTCAAACAGTGACAGACAGATTCGAACAATTAGATCTAACACAGGATTGCGATGTCATCAAAGCTGATGTTAAAAAACTGAGCGAAACTACGCGTAAGTTGCAAAAACAGATTAATGCGTCTGATTCTAAAACCGATGATCAGGTTAAGATACTGACTGAAAAATGTGATGAATTGGCCAGTCGTATTGATGTTATCGAAAATACTAATGACAATAAGTCAGACGATACTGCACCGGTTTCATTTATCCAAACACCTGAATTTCAAAATTTACAGCAGACAATTAATGAGATCGATTCATCTAACAACACGTTACGTAGGAAGTTATCAAATTTACAACAAGAAGTAACAGAGATGAAAAACATTTCAGTTAATAACATACCACAACAGACGGCACTTTATGAACATGTGTCAGACTCACGCAGCGCGTATAATTTGGGTAATCTGCAGAGAGTACGGGACTTAGATTCCGAACAACCACAGTTCAATAGATACTCTTACGATCCTGAACCTGTTGCATCACACAGAGATGATAATTTCGATTACAAACATTTTCTGTCAGTAAGAAAGTTCAAAATATTTAAAAACGATAGAACGCAGATTCACCCACTGGATTGGATTCAACAGTTTAGCTTTGCTCTTCCACCGACTTGGCCTGTAACACATAAACTTGAATTTATTTGCAGTTTTTTGGAAGGCGAACCGGCAACTCGTATGAGACCGATCGCGAGACAGTGTTACTCGGTAGAGGAATTTCAGAATGCTTTTCTGTCAGCGTACTGGTCGAAGACGACACAGCGCGGAATTAAAGATCAACTAATTAGTTTGCCAAACTATGAAAACTCAAATTTTCCCAGTGTAACGCAATTTTTTGAGCACATGGTACAACAAAACCAATACTTGAGTGAACCGTACAGTGAATCCGCACTGATACAATTATGCATTTCCAAATTACCACGGTCATTACGAGTGTCACTTCTAACAGGTCAGCAAAAAGAAAATATTTCAGCGTTCAGAGATCTTTTACAGCTCTTGGAAGTACAGCAATCTGATTATTCTTTTGTAAACAAAAACTTTTCTTATAATAACCAAGGTCAACAAAAGTACAGCAATTATGATCAGACACGTAATTTCAATAGGAAAGATAACAGACGCTTTAGGAACGACAACTACCAAAATTCTAATAACAGCCAAAATTCTAATTATCAATATCGTCAAACTTTTCAGCAACAGGAACCGCACTTTAGTAACAATAGAGGTATTTCACAACAACAACATCAAAACCAGCCGGTTAGCATACCTAACCAACAATGGAATGCACAAGGTCAACCAGGCTTTAATGTTTCGCCGCGTGGACGTATAGTCCCTGGTCCAACAAATAGTAATGGACGGCAGCAAGGAAACAACTACGTACAAAGAAGACAGTATTTCAATTCCCATCGCAATACACCGTATAGGAATGACTATTACGACAGACGTAAAAACGATGAGCACAATTACCAGCATACATATAATAACAGTCGGTCTCACCAACAGCAAAATCATACGCAAGAACATATTCGCATGAATGAACCCGACAGTAGGTACCATCCAGAGCGTAACACGTCTGGAAGAAGTAATAGGACAGTTCAAATTGTAGAAATGCCACAGAACCCTCCTAATAATAATAACACGTCAGATGGAATCTGACTAGATACTGCACAGGACGCATCTTCCAATAATACTAGCACTACTTTAGACACGCAAAATGTTGTTCACGAAAATGTAATTACTTTTGACGACATCAGAGACACTCTTTTACAGGAAAGACCAGTTATTCAGAAATCTATTTCACATCCTGTTATCGAAATCAAAATTGGTTCATCGAAATTCTCAGCAGTAATTGATTCCGGCTCACCGATATCAGTAATAAATGAGGAGACTTTTAACGAGTGTAACAAAGAGAATACCTATCCGACATTACCTTTAGGCAAAACAAAAGTGAAAGGAGCAGTATCGAGTAAAGGAGTAGACGTTAAATTACAGACGCATTTATCATTTTGTATTGGAGGTCATACTTTTCACTCTAATTTTTGGATTGTTCCTTTATTGACAACAGACGTTATTTTAGGTACGAATTTTCTGGTACAACACGACGCAGTTATTGATTTTCAGAATTCTTATTTAATGTTAAAGGATGAAAATGTACAACTTGCTTTAGAATTTCAGCACTCATTATCTGCGGAAGAACAAACAATTAACCGCACAGAGGTCATTTCCGCAACACGTAGCATAGACTGTAATCCCACATTGTTCACGGATACGTACGTACATAACTATAATACTCCAGACGAAGCTGACTACGACGTAATGCAAATGATTTCTGATAAAGTTAAAGAGAGCAGTGCAATTACAGACGACGAAAACGCAATTACATAAAATTCTTTTACAGCAAGCTGCAGTTTTTGATAACATTCCTGGTACTATGTCCGGCTTTATGTATGAATTTCAAGTCAAACAGCACGACACATTTAAAGCAAAGCATTATCCCATTCCATATATTCACAGAGAACAAGTTAAAAAAGAATTGCAGGATATGCTCGACCAAGGAATTATAGAACCAGCAGTTAGTCCGTACATAAACCCGCTACATATTGTTAAGAAAAAAGATGGCTCACTTCGCCTTGTACTTGATTCACGTCACATTAATGACATTATTATTAATGAAACAGATCGACCACAGACACTAGAGGAACTTCTACAAAAATTTCGTGGTACAGCTATTTATTCTACATTAGATTTGAAATCGGGATTTTGGCAAATTCAACTTCATCCAAATTGCAGAAAATATACAGCTTTTCTCTGTTTCGGCGACTGTTATCAATTTTGCAAATTACCGTTCGGCTTAACTATTTCTTCTGCAGCTTTTATTCGCGGTTTGAACACCATACTTCCGACAGAACTTAAGGACAGAATTACGACGTACGTAGACGATATTCTTATCGCAGAAGCTAACTGGTCTGAACGCAATCTGATTCTTGAACAACTGTTACAAACTTTTCATGCACAAGGACTCACAGTTAACCTCAGTAAATCGCACTTTGGCAAAACTTCTATAAAATTTCTTGGACACGTAATTTCAGCAGAAGGCATTGCGCCTGATCCAGAAAAACTTCAAGCTCTACGTGACATCACTGTTCCTACAACAAAAAAACAATTACGCAGTTTCTTGGGCTTAATTAACTTTTTCGTAAATTTATTCATCACTCTGCTTTAGACACACCCAGATTGTGCCAATTAACAGGTAAAAACACTATTTGGTCTTGGGATAAGCAAGCACACTCTGAATTCATGAACCTGAAACATGCTTTGTTGAATGCTCCACTTTTATCGCACCCAGATCTTACCAGAAATTTCTCCATTGCCACCGACAGTTCTAACACGGCTTTAGGCGTACACATTTTCCAGGAAATAGAAGAAGATGGTTCAACAGCAATTAAAAACATCGCATTTGCAAGTCGCATTTTGTCACCCGCTGAGCGAAATTATTCCGTTACAGAACTGGAAACATTATGTGTTGTATGGGGTTTCACGAGATTTCGGCACTTTCTTTATGGCAGACATACCACCGTTTACACAGACCACAGAGCGATACAATTTTTACTTTCGGCTAAATTTACTCATGACAGATTAAGTAGATGGAAACTATATTTACAAGAATTTAATTTTACGATTGTTCACATTCCCGGCACACAGAATGTTATAGCAGACGCACTATCGCGTTCTCTCAGCAACAATCAGCAAGACGTAGCAACCAACTTCTGCAAAACAAATTTCAGTGTCATGTACATTCAGCAAGTTGCATTTGAAAACTTTATTTCATCGTCATTACAGGACATAGCACGAGAACAAAATAAAGACAATGTGTGGAAAGAAATTAAACACCTTTGGCAAGATAAGAATAATGTTACGATTAGGAACCATTACACTGTACGCAATGACATTCTGTTTCGCCGCTCTCATCCTGACAGCAACAATTGGTTATTATGCATTCCTGACGAATTGGTTAACAAATTAATTTGGTACACTCATTTAAGCTACGCACATTACGGAACACGAAAATGTTTTCTTATACTGAGACAGAACTGTTATTTTACCAACATGGAGAAACGTATACGACGAGTTTTAGCGTCTTGTAAAATTTGCCAGAAAGCTAAATCAGACACCACTTCACATATTCCTCCTTTATATCCCATTATACCTGTTAAATTAAGACATATGGCCGCAGTAGATATTTTTGGTCCGATTCCGAGAACTAACATAGGCTTTTGCTACATCTTTGTCGCTGTTGAACTCACTTCAAAATTTGTTACTTTCACTCCATTACGCAAAGCTACTGCTAAAACTGTTTCGAAAGCATTTGTAAAACATTTTCTATCTGATGTAGGGCATGTAATGAAAGTAATTTCTGACAATGGATCTCAATTTCGTAGTAGCGTATGGACACGCATGTTACGAGCCAGAAACATTTCTCCGATTTATATATCCAAGTACCACGCTTCTTCGAACCCCTGTGAAAGATTAATGAAAGAAATTGGTAAGCTGTGCCGAATATACTGCCACAAAAGACATATTGATTGGGATACATATATACTCTCATTCCAAGATGTAATTAATTCCATACCAAATGAATCCACTATGCTATCTCCGTCTGTTATACTGAAAAATGCTGAACCACCTAACAAAATTAAAGAATTAATAACATTTCCTACATCTCGTCGATTACGACACCACGAAATAATTGACATTGCGCTGAACAACATCAAACGTGCCGCAGAGCGCCGGAGAAGACAGCAAAAACAGGTTTGTACACGCCGTGACTTTCACGTTGGACAGAAGACACTAGTACGTACACACTATTTATCCAGTAAATTAAAAGGTAAGTGCAGTAAATTTGAACTTCTATACGCAGGTCCATATCGGATTCGCAGCATCCCTCACCCCAATGATGTACACGTCGAAACTTTGAGAACCAGAAAATCGAAAGGCAATCACCATATCTCAAACATTAAACCGTTTATTGAGTGAAACCACTGTATGATTCAACACACTATGATGCCATTTACTAATGCAATTATTTCACCTGACTAATTACTGATGATTATCGTATTTTTTCTTGGCAAGTGCCCGGCAAGGTAAGGTTAGCAGGTCGCCTTTCTTGTCGTTACACATCAGACCGTGCATGTTTTTCCAGACGAACTTACGTATTTTATGAATAATTATGCAATTGTATGTAATGACGTAGTAATTTTATCAAATTCTCTCTCCATTAAAGTATTTAATTCTCACCTTGATTAATTACACTACATACAAGCTGAACACAACGAACGTCACATTTGTCTTTTTATGTACGATTGTATTCCAGATTTGTTTGTATGCAGTGTGAAATAGTTAAGATATAACACGCACCAGTTGACTTTGACATTTTTTTTTTTTTGCCTTATGACATCTCAACATCGTGACTGTTTTACATTTTTGCTGCTGCAGTGTATTATTCTGTGTACATTTTGCATCTGAACACTGTCAATGTCTTTGACACATTACGTTTTCTGTCATGTTATGCTGTATGGTTAATTATGTCACCATAAACCAAACATTATTTAGTGGGTATAGGATTTAAATGCAAGACATTAATCTTTGTTCATCAATTTCAGAAAGAAATGATACGTGTAAGAAATAAATTCAACAGAAATGGGAATTTCACCTACGGAATAAACGAAAGGAGATGCAATAACTTTATGAGGAAGAGTAAATGGATCAGGATTAACAGGCATTAACAAGAATATACAATACTCATCACAGAATAGCAGTCTTAACTAATTTTTTCTTTCAGAATACAAGGTGATTGATGCAGGCTGTCAGACTGAACTACACATCTTAGTTTTAGTGATGAAATATGCTAGAGATAAGGAATAGTTGTATAATGGGTAATAAAGTGATTTTTTGCAGATGATAATGAATGCTGACGAATAATGATGAAGAATATGCTGTTATGAATAATGAAGTTTTTCTTTACAGGTGATGATAATAGTGAAGTTATGATGATATGGATAATGAAGTTTTCTTTGCAGATG
Source organism: Schistocerca piceifrons (assembly GCF_021461385.2). Lineage (NCBI taxonomy): Eukaryota > Metazoa > Arthropoda > Insecta > Orthoptera > Acrididae > Schistocerca > Schistocerca piceifrons. The sequence goes on from NC_060138.1 coordinate 186,762,085, forward strand.
AGGATAATGTTGAAGTTATGTATTTATGCTACGTAGTTATTTAAGTATTTGTTGCAGTTTGCTTTGACAGCAGGTGTTACATTGCATAGTAGGATGACAGAAAGTTTTGGAAAGGACAGCTATGGAACACAATTTATACACATTTCACTACCTGTTAATTCGAAGTTCACTACTTTTCAGCATAGTGTGCGTTTCTGCTTTCAGGTCAATAATCCGTTTTTGTATTTTTTTTCAGGAGAAGCTTTTCATGATACCTAGTAAACCTGTTAGTTATTATACCTGTTCTAGTACTTGCATTTTTATTTTTTACCCATTTGTGTCTATCATTTATAAATGTGATCACATATACTGCCTTGTTACATAACCTTGCTACAGCTGACTCATGACGAATGACGTTGCCTATTGTCATTTGCAGCAATAGGTCAAAAGCAAGTAGTGTTATGCCTCAGCAATTAATTAACGATCCCAACGCAATGCATTGCCAACAAAAAAAAAAAAAATGTATTACCAGTCCCAAGTAGTGATACCAGTTTGAGAAAAATTCTGAATAATACTGATTAGCTCTGAATAGTATGTCACTTGAGTAATGACCTCTTAATGAGACAAAAAAAAAAACGTATATATTTAAAATAATGCTTTGTCACTAGCTAATAACTGCCACTGTTTATTGTAATGAGACTACTTATAATGCCTGTGATTATTAATGATTTGACTGTAATTAACTGATTTTAATAATGACTTTGTAATGATCTGAATACTACTGAAGGAGAAACACTGTTTATTGTAATGAGACTACTTATAATGCCTGTGATTATTAATGATTTGACTGTAATTAACTGATTTTAATAATGACTTTGTAATGATCTGAATACTACTGAAGGAGAAACACTGTTTATTGTAATGAGACTACTTATAATGCCCATGATTATTAATGCTATGACTGTAATTAACTGATTTTTAATAATGACTTCGTAATGATCTGAATAATACTGAATGATGAACTATGTTTGGTTCTATTCAATACTTGCTGGCCACTGAGTGCCAATAATTAATGTCACTTCACGAATTGTTATTAATTATGCCATTGATTAGCTCTTGTTTCCAATGTTGATACTTTGTAACCAGAAAGGAATATGACTGTTTAATAATGCTTTGTAATTAGGAGAAGACTAATGATTCTTACTATTGGAATGACAAATGATTAATTAACTGTAATTAGACAAATGATTAATTAACGACAAATGATTAATTAACTGTAATTAGGAAAAGGCTAATGATTCTTAATTATACTCTGTCACTGAAAAGAATGCAATTATTTCATAATGCTTTGTAACTAGGAAAAGAAGACTACTGATTCTATGTAAAACAATTAATGAACATTTTTCTGTAATACTACATACTTGGTACAGAAATGTTCACTAACTGGGCTATGAATGCCACAAACTGATAATTAAGTCTGTAATTGTCAATATTATGTGACTTGATGTCCTTTACCTCATGAGCTAACTACCCTGAATTACTGCAATGTCCATTTTGTCCTGTTTATCCTAGTGATCATGGAGCACTATATTTGGTTTTGCACTAATTCTACGTGGGTGCGCCTTGTAAGAGCGTGGTGTTGACACGACATGCTGTCCACCACCGTGAGCGATGAAGACATTATTATGGTCCCACTGTTTGGTGTACGTAATGTACTGCCAAAATGAAAACATGGAACATTACTACGACAGTTCAGTGTCTTGGCTACGCTGATAAATTCTGATGGGAAAAGAACTTCAAGTTGTGTCACTTGGTGTTGTACTTCTGTGGAAAGATATGGACTTTCAGAACAGCTGTGTGCAATCTAAAGTGCTACAACCATGATGCAATCCTTCCCTTTCCTATCCTAATTCTTGTCACATACTGAAAATTATTTTTTGGGTAACATCATTTATGTTTGTGGGTTATACATTTTTCGATTCGCTGAACTCCAGTGCGAGTACACTTATGTCACTGGTCGACATGATGTTTTGCCATTATGTTTATTTGTTCTGAAAATGCTAAAGACATTTTTTCAGTGCGTGTGCACTTTGGACATGATTTTTTTTGCCATTATGTTTATTTACTGCGAAAATGCTAAAGACATTTTTTCGATTTGTTCCGAAGTACAGTATATGTACACTCTTGTCTTTTATATTGTGTATACATTTTTTATTTTTAAAGATATGTTCTGAACTACAGTGCATGTGCACTTATGTTAGGTGTTAATATGTTTTCTACTGAACTTCAGTGCCTGTGCATTTTTCTCATTTTTCAATATGATTGTACTCATTCCGTATATTCAATACTTCAATGCGTATGCACTTATGTCATTTGTTACTCATTGTATATACATTTCATCATTTACTGATATGTTCTCAACTGCAGTGCATGTGCACTCATGTCACTTGTCAACATAATATTTTTTGCCAGTCTGTTTATTTGTTCTGAATATGCTAAAGAATTTTTTCAGTGCCTGTGCACTTTGTTATCTGTCAAATAATTTGTATATACATTTTTCTGATTTGCTACTATGTTTTGTACTCACATTTTGTCTTTGTCTGATATATTTTGTACTTAGTGCGTGTGCACAACGTTTAATTCATGTACTACATCTAAATATTCTGTAAATTGTAGAAGTTTATTAATTAATTAAAAATTTTGCCGCGATTGGCAAGTCCAAATGACTCACCATCGCTGCCAAATTTTTGCCCCCCCAGTGGAGGGTTATGAAACACGTATGTAACATAGCAGCGATGGCGAGGCATTGTAGCATCTGTGACCAGAGAGTTTGCGCTTGACCGCGCGAGTGTTGCGAGCGGTTCTCAGTCAGTCAGTCAGTCGTTGCGAGTCTGTAGCTCTGTCTAGTTGAGAGCAGTACTCTGTCAGTAGTCGTCATGCAGAGCGGTCGGTCAGTGGTAGCAGTCCAGTGGGATTGCGTGATGTGGTCTGGCGACAACACTGGTCAAGCTACTGAATGAGGTATACTGTTAATTAATATAATCATTAGATAATGTAAAAATTTGTTTATTGTAATTAATTTCCAACAAATGCCCCAATAATAATTTTGATTTCAAAAGCATTTTTTTCAAAAAATTTTATTTTTTATTGAACTAAAGATTTCGTTGCACTTCCCATTTCACTCCATTTTTTTAAAGAAAAATTTCAGTAAAATCACCAAAAAAAGAAATATAATTATTTGCAATGCAGTTCCTCCAAGCCGTGCGCACAAAAAAGAGCAGAAATGTGACATCCATTTATTCTGAGGTAAGACTTTAATTCTGATTGTTTTGCACAGGGCCAAAGACCGATATTTCTCTTGTCACTGAATGGACTTTAATTTTTTTATGAAAAACTTATACTTGAGTCAGATTGCGATTCTCACTTTTATTGTCATTAAATTTAATTGCTAGGGAGGTTACGTTCGGCTCCCATTTCTATATAATATTGTCATTTCATTTCCTTTTAAATTACGGTGGGGAGGTTACAAGGAAATAAAAGGAATTTTGATACGGATTCATCACCAAGTGCGCCTTATCAATTGTCCCTATAACAATATATTCAGGAAGCGGCGTTTGGCTCAGCGGTAAGAGAACGGATTCGTATTGAAAGGGTCGTGGGTTAGACTCCGCTCAACGGCAAATATTTTTGTACTCCTTGGCAATGTGTACAGTGCTGACATCACAATCAATCGCATCATCATATAGATTATTTTGTATTTCTATTTGCACAACATCAGCATGGGGCGTCAGTCTTTAAAACAAGCGCATTACCTTGCAAACTTGGGGTTGTGAACGGTCCATATGGTGCAAACACGAATAACCGTATACATTGACTAATTTGTCCTTGGAGGCGTGACGGCACAAACAACACCAGCCCCAACGACGCCGGCCTGAACGACGAGCAGCTCGAGCAAAAACACATTAAAAGAGGAAATTGAAGAGTCTGCAAGCATAAGGTGCATCTCGCTTGAAGCATATGCGGGATTTGAAAATTTGGGAACAACACATTAAACAGGGTGGAATTCTGAACGACAAATACCACACAATTGATTCCTGAACGTATGATCGCTTCGTAGAAGCACGGAGCTGTAACCAGAAGTCACTACCCGAAACTTGCAACAATGGGCACTTGCTGCTGCGAGACAGTTTCCAGATTTGGGATTCAAAGCTTCAGCAACGTGGGTCACAGGATTTAAACAAAAGCATAAAATTTGTCGGAGAAACGTTACAAAATTTGTATCAGAAAGATAAAGTGCTACTACTGAGGAAACCTTTGGTGTGGCAGAGAAGTTTCCTCGCCAGACTCGACCTCTTATCCCTAACTACGACAAGGACTTTGTTAACACCGATCAGACAGGTAAGGCAGATGTTTTATTTGTCTACGTCAATCGGCATACTCTTTGCACTGTCACTTATAATAGGTTTGAATTCGTATATTCTATTTCCAGGCTGCCATTATCAGTCGACATATGACCGAAACCTAGAACACCAAGGATCAAAAGTGGTGTGCGTGAAACGAAAGGATATGAACAAAGTAACACACTTCTATGCTATGAGCATTTCATGAAATGCTGTTGCCACATATGCCTGCAGGAGAGTACTGGCTCTTTTGGACCAAGTGGTAATAAATCAGTAGATGCGTCTGCAGCAAAATGTACAAATGTTATCACTTCTTGAAGACCCTGTAAACTGACAACAGACTTGTACAAAAAAAAAAAAAAAATACTTAATTGATGTGATGAAGCCCTACGTGCAAGAGAATAAATGTCTTCTGTTGACTGACTTGTGGGGAGGACAAACAAATCCACAAATATACGACGAACTGTTCCAAGATGAAGACGGATTGCCGACGAGCAGTATCAAAGTAATTCCCCTCAAATGTGCGCCATTAGTGCAACCCTGCTATGTATATTTTATCATCACGTAAAAATCCTGTAAAAAAAAAATATCAACACTGCACTTACCTCATCGAGAAAGAATAAGAAGAAATCACTTCCCGAGAAGCTTGCATCAAACTACATTCCACTATACATCACCAGCAATCCTCGCACGTACTCAGCAACATGCTGCGCTACGCGTGGTTCGCAGTTGCACAGTGCGATGGAAGAAGCCGTTTTCTACGGAGACATTAAAAAACCATCTCACCGCAAAAAGACGGCGTTTATAACGTGCGCAAGATGCGGTCAAAATTATTGCTTCCCCTGTTTCTTTCATGAATATCACCCCGTTATATGTAATTAATCAACTGCAAAAGAATGGATGTATTGATTTATATACACGACGTTCCCGTGTACACGTTAACTACAGTCCATTTTTAAATTTTTGAAGTCTCGCATTTCATCCTACGCCTATATTTTTGTGCTTACATATATAAATAAAATAACCTATATAATGTTGTGGTTAATTCTGATGTCAGTAGGAGCACAAAAATAATTGCCACCGGGCGGAGTCGAACCTGCGACCCTGTCAATGCGAATCTGATTTCTTTCCGCTTTTTTATCTAATTTTGTTCTATATTGTTCCTTAAATTTGTTCTGGGCGGACGTCTGATGACAACCATTTACACTCCTGGAAATTGAAATAAGAACACCGTGAATTCATTGTCCCAGGAAGGGAAAACTTTATTGACACATTCCTGGGGTCAGATACATCACATGATCACACTGACAGAACCACAGGCACATAGACACAGGCAACAGAGCATGCACAATGTCGGCACTAGTACAGTGTATATCCACCTTTCGCAGCAATGCAGGCTGCTATTCTCCCATGGAGACGATCGTAGAGATGCTGGATGTAGTCCCGTGGAACGGCTTGCCATGCCATTTCCACCTGGCGCCTCAGTTGGACCAGCGTTCGTGCTGGACGTGCAGACCGCGTGAGACGACGCTTCATCCAGTCCCAAACATGCTCAATGGGGGACAGATCCGGAGATCTTGCTGGCCAGGGTAGTTGACTTACACCTTCTAGAGCACGTTGGGTGGCACGGGATACATGCGGACGTGCATTGTCCTGTTGGAACAGCAAGTTCCCTTGCCGGTCTAGGAATGGTAGAACGATGGGTTCGATGACGGTTTGGATGTACCGTACACTATTCAGTGTCCCCTCGACGATCACCAGTGGTGTACGGCCAGTGTAGGAGATCGCTCCCCACACCATGATGCCGGGTGTTGGCCCTGTGTGCCTCGGTCGTATGCAGTCCTGATTGTGGCGCTCACCTGCACGGCGCCAAACACGCATACGACCATCATTGGCACCAAGGCAGAAGCGACTCTCATCGCTGAAGACGACACGTCTCCATTCGTCCCTCCATTCACGTCTGTCGCGACACCACTGGAGGCGGGCTGCACGATGTTGGGGCGTGAGCGGAAGACGGCCTAACGGTGTGCGGGACCGTAGCCCAGCTTCATGGAGACGGTTGCGAATGATCCTCGCCGATACCCCAGGAGCAAGAGTGTCCCTAATTTGCTGGGAAGTGGCGGTGCGGTCCCCTACGGCACTGCGTAGGATCCTACGGTCTTGGCGTGCATCCGTGCGTCGCTGCGGTCCGGTCCCAGGTCGACGGGCACGTGCACCTACCACCGACCACTGGCGACAACATCGATGTACTGTGGAGACCTCACGCCCCACGTGTTGAGCAATTCGGCGGTACGTCCACCCGGCCTCCCGCATGCCCACTATACGCCCTCGCTCAAAGTCCGTCAACTGCACATACGGTTCACGTCCACGCTGTCGCGGCATGCTACCAGTGTTAAAGACTGCGATGGAGCTCCGTATGCCACGGCAAACTGGCTGACACTGACGGCGGCGGTGCACAAATGCTGCGCAGCTAGCGCCATTCGACGGCCAACACAGCGGTTCCTGGTGTGTCCGCTGTGCCGTGCGTGTGATCATTGCTTGTACAGCCCTCTCGCAGTGTCCGGAGCAAGTATGGTGGGTCTGACACACAGGTGTCAATGTGTTCTTTTTTCCATTTCCAGGAGTGTATGTTCTTCGTTGATCCATTCACTCAGTTTTCTGTTACAGAGGGTGGTAGCTAACCCTGTGACCGAACACGCTGAGCTACCGTATCAAATTTCCTAAACGCTTGGCCATCTGGAGTTCCTACTTGAGGCACTTTTTCTCACCACGCCCTACATGTACCATAAATTTAGATTAATTCGGCGATGACGAGCAGGCGTCCTCTCCTTGTTAGTCTGTCGATAACAGTTTTCAGAAAAGTGTTATATGACGAAATCTTTAACGTTTGGGAATACATTAGGACTTAGTACGCGCAGTGGGCTTTGCACCAGTGCGCACCGTTCGCATTTATGATACCGTAAGCACGTAAATGTACATCAAAGCTCCAACTAAAGCCTGCGTGTCAAACCATGGAGACCTGCCAAGTTAATTTACGTTCTATACTATGGTGAACTGTGGTTATCTCGTATTGAAATATTGCTAAATACTTAAACCAGTGGAAAACGCGAAAGAGGCTTCAAATCTGATAGGACACTGCAGCGCGTGGCATTTACTACTCATTTACTCCAAAAATACTGTAACATACCCTACTGAAGAGAAGGAGGGTTGAAATTGTACGATCCAGTTATACGTAGTTTCGCTTCCCACTGATGGGCGAAAGCTGAGTACTGAAAGGTTAGGTACGAAATACATTTGACTGCGTATGTAATGTCGTTCATTAGTCTGTCCACTGAACTTCAAACTTTCAAGATAGGTTCAAGCTTGTCACACAGACTAATAGGTCCTTCACTATGCATAACATATCAATAACAATAAAAATTCAGTTACCGTAAATTCCCCTCTGGGCTGAATCACATACTCCTGGGGCGTCGGCCCTACAGGATCGTGAGAAACTCTCCTGTGGAATGATGTGGATCGGAAGGAAAGATTTAAGCTGCATACTGCAAAAGAGTGTGTGCCCAGGATGCGAGTTCTAGTTGCTTACTGCAAGGCTCCAGTCTGCCAAAAGAATGCTGTTGTAATCTGTACCATTAGTTCATTTCTCTGGGAGACAGAGTGACAAATACTGTGGGTCATCCTTATCACTTAATGTTTCACATCAAAAATAAAAGGGATCAAATAAAAACCCTTTGTTAAAACAACACACTGTACCCAACCCTACTTCCCTTCAGAACCATCGAAGTCACTGAAAAACATCGTAACGAGACACGTTTCACAATGCCTATGACATTTTTAAATGAAAATAGAGAATGAGGGAAAGAAAGGAAAGGAAAGGGTGAGAATTTGTGACAGAGCCGCGATGGACATTGTGGTAATCAAAGACGGAAGTTGACAATTTGTACCGGGCAGGCAATCGAACCTGATTCACCGTTTCTCATGAGCGGCTGCCTCAACCGCTACGGCCACCCGTGCAAGGTCCCTGACCGGAACGAATTTCCAACTTATCGCACACTGCAGTGGTGCGTCCGTCGTCCATTAATCCCTATTCGCAAATTATTGACTCCCGCAGTAGTTCGGACAATATTAGTACATCCGCATTGAAACAGACGCCAAAGAGCCGCGCTCTTGCAGAAACGTATAAATTTGAGTGGTGTCTACACCTATCAAATATAGATGTGTCATATTTGTCGCCAATTAATGTACGTATGAAATTGTACGTTCTTTGAACGTTTCTTCATTCTTAAAGTGATTATCCCGGACTTTTTTGTGAGTTTCATAATGAAAATACTGTGCAAGAGGAACAACGAAGAAAGTCCCAGTTGAAAGTTGCAATTCTCGTTTTTCGGCAGCTGTACAAGGTCTAATGTTGTCTTGATTCAAAAGACCTGCGTGCAACATTTTTCATGTCACCTGTTTTGGATGGGCCATGATAGTCCCCAATTCTCTCTTGCAGGCTACACAATTTTTTCCCCTCATGGTATGATTCCAACTGTAAGCAAGCTCTTACGACCCCCCCCCCCCCAAAAAAAAGCTGCCATCTTTTTTATATGATTTCGCTTTTCTTGTTTCGAAGAAGAATCCGTATAATACCCCTTATTCCCTTATGCCTGTATTCAATTATTTCGTACAAAATTGGTTTCATCACCAGTAACAATGGGCGTCTCCTAAGTATCACTAACCTTCTGGTATCTGCTAATGAAATCCAGAATTGTACAGCTGTTCCCGTTCGTTTTGACTGATGGGTTTCTGCCAACTTTTAACTTTTCCGTGGTCTATAGCTCTGGGATCACTTCACGCCGGACAAATCTGAAAATTAAAGTCCTATTTCAAGTCATTCATGGCATGCGGTGACCTAACCAGCAGCTTTGCTGTGCAGCTACTTCCTCCTCTGTACCATGGCAGACCTACTTTTGGTATTATAAACTGTCTCATCTCCTCTTTGGCCCCTCGTAATCCAACTGGCAGATAGTGTCTCTGTGAAGAGACCCTTTTCCAGCAAAAAATACAGCTCATCTGTCCACAAGAAGATATGTCACTTCTTCCCTTCAACGTACATTTTTGAACTCATTGTCTTTAGAAAACGCCGCCGAAGCTCAAACGAATCACCTTTTCCTATGCCGATTGTCTTCGGTGCAAGTCGAAACCTAAATTTTTGCAACTTAACACACCCAAAGTTTTAGGCATTCTCTGTCTCTATCTACTATTGTCATATACCGCTACTTAAACGTCCACGTCCCCTATTTACCACAACTATGCACCTTACAGTAATGAATTCCTCATCCTCCACGCCCTGTCCTCCTGCTGACTTACTCCTCGCCTCCTCATTTGGCACTTAGTCTACGAACTATATTAAACGTCCTCCAGGACCACTTAATTTTAAATTATTCAAATAATTTCAGCTTATGGCATGCATCACTGACATCCAGATAATTTTAAAAACTATTTCGTCAATCCCATCCTAATTTATCTAGCGTACCTTATGACGAATTCTAAGAAACAGCCTCTTTCTATTAATCACGTATTCCTTATTATATTGTCTAGAAAACACTGTCACATGAGGAAGTGGAATCATTTTTCCTTGTTCAGATTTCTTCTATTCCCAGCAAGTGCTATACTACCTTCTCCGCTAGCACGTCTAACAGGACAAGTATTAATAGTGTGTCTGCAAAATCCCTTTAAAGACTATGTATTAACTGTTTACGCCATATGTTTTCTATAAATCTACAAACACAACCGGTAAGGTTGGGCTGTTCTCTCCTTTCGCGACGTTACGGAGGTTGCACGCGTTCTGTGCTACCCTCTAGCGGCCACCGCGCAAATCGCGTGCAGGCTTCGCTACTGCAGACGATCGATAGTGGCATGCGCAGCTACAACGCGCCGAAGCATGAACCTATTTTGTGGAACCGGAATCCGATGCACCATTGCAAAACAAGGAATGACATCCTATGTGACGCTCGAGTAGCAACAAAATTCCAGACGCGAGTTAAAAGCTCGTCACATATTTAACTTCTAACCGACTGGCTGAGGCATGTCATGACTCTCAGTTTAAATTTGATAGCAAAATTATGTTAAACACCGATCCCAGTTTTTTCTTCCTCGTCTACTGTGATGTCGGCATCAAACTTTTAGCTGAAAAACTGTATGAAAATGAGAAACTTCAGCTATTCACACTGAAAGAATATTAAAAAAACTGCATGTAAATACATAAAACTGCAACCAGAGACTGGTTGCAGTCTCATGTATTTGTATGCAATTAACAGTCAAGCGATCTAAAATATCTGTAATGGATAAGCTTAAAAAACTACATTTTTTATTTACTTGGCTTTGCATTTAACCCAGTGCTCCCACACCTTTGAATATTATAAGTGTACTTCAATTTTAACCGCCATATTTAGCACATTTCAGAGGCATGTCATATTCTCCACTACCACAAGGTCCACATTTCGCTTTAACACGTTGCTACCACTAAAATACGTAATTCCCTGAAAATTCATCACGTTGTAGAAGCCTCCCCTTGCCCACTGGAGAAAAAACACACCAACAAGGATTTGAATGAAGAACAGAATTGTGAAAATGCCGAGTTCTCTACGCTAAGAGCCAACTTGCCGCAACTAAAGGTGTCCTTTGAAAGCCGAAAGAAGGCGGCGAGCGCAAAATTTCAAAAGAGCATTCACAACTCAGAGTTTTCTTCTTAATTTATCATCACTCTTAGGTCAAGTGTTAAACCACGCGTTCCCTTCGTTTCTGAGGAAAAAAATCAACAAGTCTAGTGAACCAATGACGTCCGTTTTCCATTATGCTTCTCAGGGCACAGAATTTCAAGAATTTTGGAGCAGTGTGCGTCCTGAAGTCCCACATCCGGTTGTTTTTCCCTTCACTGCAGATTCTCAAATGTTTTCATCGCGATTTTTCCAGCCATGGGATAAACCAGTCTTCTAGTTAGGTCTCCTATTACATCTTACCACTGTCATATGAAGTGCTGCCTTTCATCGGAACTCTAAAGCGAAATTTTTTTAACCTGTCCTTTAACTTAGCATGTTATTCACAGCTTTTGCAGCATATAAATAAACAATGGCAATAAACCACCTATTTGTATACTCGTCTTTGTGAAATGGTATTCCTGAATAACCTTTCACAAAGCTTGAGACATACAGCCACTGGTAATGAGTTATCGTTTTGGGCAGTTTTTGTCTAGGATTGAGGTATGAGATCTATAATTCGCCTCTTACGATAAAGTGAAATATTTTTGCCAGTTAAATAACCATGATTTTTCTCCTCCTTGTTAAAAATCAGTGTTTCTTGTCTAGGGAGTGTAGTGCATAAGCTTTTACTTTTCAGTCTATTACCCAATAATTACGTAAAGCTGGAGACTGCGAATTAATTATCAAGAATAAACATGTCTACCTACTGCATTTTATTACTACATAACATAACCAGCGCAGTTAGTTTCAAACCCGCTTTAAGTTTTATGTTTCTGCATTACATGTCAGATGCGTGCTTTCCTACGAGTTAGGTCTTGCAATTTATATTTTTAGTTTCACACATTCAACTGTAGATCTACATTGTTATTAACAAGTCTGAATTGTTATATTTTAAGCATGTCCGGAAAGTGGAAGTATTAAACGTAGGTACATAAAGACCACGTCGCCAGCCTATTGTACAAAAGATAAAATAGTAATCAGTTCCCGGAATTGAACGTGCTTAACACAATGAACCATTACCTAATATTGGACGATAATAAATGAGTTCTCAGACAGGATAAACATTTTACTTTATTCTGAAATAGTCCCTTCTGTCAATCGTGGACACACAACACTTGCCACAATTAAATAACGTAACAATTTCATTAGCTTCACTTATGGCGCAGTTCCTCAAGTGTATTGATAGGTCCAGAGGGGAATACAGGCTAGGCAAAATAAAATTCGCCCGGAGCTGTTAATGCACATTAACAAGGATCAGTTCCGGGCGAATTTTATTTTGCCTAGCCTGTATTCCCCTCTGGACCTATCAATGCACTTGAGGAACTGCGCCATAAGTGAAGCTAATGAAATTGTTACGTTATTTAATTGTGGCAAGTGTTGATGTGTGTTCACGATTGACAGAAGGGACTATTTCAGAATAAAGTAAAATATTTATCCTGTTTGAGAATGTCTACTTACTGCAGGAGAACTGAGTATCATACAAAATGTTGGAAGCCGTGATTTCGATGTAGCAATAGGTTGCTGTCACATGTGTGCGTATCAGGATCACCCGCATGATGGGTCCCTAGTAGTTGTTTGTGTCATTACAGTTACGAGAGTGAGAAGAACAGACATGTTTTGCTAGAAAAAAATGCAAAATGGTGTTCAGAATAAAATAGAGCGTATTCATTATCGAGTATTATGCTAAGCACAATATCTGGAAAACATGCGCAGAACTGTTTATGCAAGAGTTTAAGATGGAAAGTGTTGTGGCAAACCCCCAGCAACGTCTGCAGTGCAAAACCTAGTGACACCCTGGCGTCAAACAGGCTATGTAGCACATGATAACCGGAACTATATGTAGAGTGTTCGAACACAACAAAACATTGTTCGAGTGATGGAACGCCTCGAACGAAGTCCGACAAAATCTCAAAGCCGTTTATCTGTGCAAGTGGAAATTAAGAGATCATCGAGTCGAAACATTATCGAAAACAGCCTGCATCCGTATCCTTTCACTCTCACTGCTGTGTTTCAGCTGAAGTGTCCAGGCGGATTTCCGCGTATTGAGTTCTGAAAGTGGCTTCTGACTGGAGTCGAATCAGGATTTTTGGATTCTGAGGTTTCCCATTTATTGACAGGTGGCCCGGCTCAGCCTCACAGCGTATGTAAACTCACAACCTATTCACCGCTACATCAGAAAATTCCCACCACTACTTTCAATAGCCATCACAATCTCAAGATGTGTGTTTGGTGCGCAACTTCTGGTGCCTGCATCATAACGCAATTCTTTCAGCAAGCTGTTAATACAAACCGCTATGTCCAGAAACTGCTTAAACTATGTGGAGCAACTCACGGAAGAAGCACGGTCTTATACACTCCTGGAAATGGAAAAAAGAACACATTGACACCGGTGTGTCAGACCCACCATACTTGCTCCGGACACTGCGAGAGGGCTGTACAAGCAACGATCACATGCACGGCACAGCGGACACACCAGGAACCGCGGTGTTGGCCGTCGAATGGCGCTAGCTGCGCAGCATTTGTGCACCGCCGCCGTCAGTGTCAGCCAGTTTGCCGTGGCATACGGAGCTCCATCGCAGTCTTTAACACTGGTAGCATGCCGCGACAGCGTGGACGTGAACCGTATGTGCAGTTGACGGACTTTGAGCGAGGGCGTATAGTGGGCATGCGGGAGGCCGGGTGGACGTACCGCCGAATTGCTCAACACGTGGGGCGTGAGGTCTCCACAGTACATCGATGTTGTCGCCAGTGGTCGGTGGTAGGTGCACGTGCCCGTCGACCTGGGACCGGACCGCAGCGACGCACGGATGCACGCCAAGACCGTAGGATCCTACGCAGTGCCGTAGGGGACCGCAACGCCACTTCCCAGCAAATTAGGGACACTGTTGCTCCTGGGGTATCGGCGAGGACCATTCGCAACCGTCTCCATGAAGCTGGGCTACGGTCCCGCACACCGTTAGGCCGTCTTCCGCTCACGCCCCAACATCGTGCAGCCCGCCTCCAGTGGTGTCGCGACAGGCGTGAATGGAGGGACGAATGGAGACGTATCGTCTTCAGCGATGAGAGTCGCTTCTGCTTGGTGCCAATGATGGTCGTATGCGTGTTTGGCGCCGTGCAGGTGAGCGCCACAATCAGGACTGCATACGACCGAGGCACACAGGGCCAACACCCGGCATCATGGTGTGGGGAGCGATCTCCTACACTGGCCGTACACCACTGGTGATCGTCGAGGGGACACTGAATAGTGCACGGTACATCCAAACCGTCATCGAACCCATCGTTCTACCATTCCTAGACCGGCAAGGGAACTTGCTGTTCCAACAGGACAATGCACGTCCGCATGTATCCCGTGCCACCCAACGTGCTCTAGAAGGTGTAAGTCAACTACTCTGGCCAGCAAGATCTCCGGATCTGTCCCCCAATGAGCATGTTTGGGACTGGATGAAGCGTCGTCTCACGCGGTCTGCACGTCCAGCACGAACGCTGGTCCAACTGAGGCGCCAGGTGGAAATGGCATGGCAAGCCGTTCCACAGGACTACATCCAGCATCTCTACGATCATCGCCATGGGAGAATAGCAGCCTGCATTGCTGCGAAAGGTGGATATACACTGTACTAGCGTCGACATTGTGCATGCTCTGTTGCCTGTGTCTATGTGCCTGTGGTTCTGTCAGTGTGATCATGTGATGTATCTGACCCCAGGAATGTGTCAATAAAGTTTCCCCTTCCTGGGACAATGATTTCACGGTGTTCTTATTTCAATTTCCAGGAGTGTAGATATTTTCAGTACGACAGAACAACAGCATTCACCCCCTGGACATTCTTGGTACGAGTGCACGAGGCGTTCGGTGAGGAAAGGGCTATCAGCAGAGGCACGGCAATCTCCTGGCCACCTCACTCACCTGATCTCTGTCCTTGTGATTTTTACCTGCAGGGCGTATTGAAGAGTCAGGTGTATTCAAATAATCCTCACACACCAGAAGAACTACAGCAAGGTCCGACTGATAGCGAAATGGAAACCAGTTAGCTACAACTTCCAGCCACTACTCTGTATAGTCGCCACGCCAACTTACACATTCGTCGTACCAATGTACCAAGTTTCCAGTGCCCTCGTCATAGGAATCATCCAACTGTGCCTTTTGCCAATTCTTTACGCTGGGCTGCAGCTCGTTGTCATTGCCAAAATGTTGTCTTCACGGCTAACGGTTCATTCGGGCAGAGATGAAAATCAGAGAGAGATAAGTCCAAGCTGTACGGCGAGTGATCAAATACTACTACTCTCAAACGCTGCAGGATTGTGCAAACGGTTCAAATAGTTCTGAGCACTATGGGACTTAACTTCTGAGGTCATCAGTCCCCTAGAACTAAGAACTACTTAAACCTAACTAACCTAAGGACATCACACATATCCATGCCGAGGAAGGATTCGAACCTGCGACCGTAGCGGTCGCGCGGTTCCAGACTGTAGCGCCTAGAACCGCTCGGCCACCCTGGGCGGCTGCGGGATTGTCTTCACTGCCCCTGCACTGTGCAGCCGAGAATTACCATAAAGAAAGAAATGTGTGACAGGTACGTTAAATGGGCTGTATGAAATGAGGCGAAATCTCTCAGCAGACACTCAAACTTCACCTGCTCACTGTGCACTCACAACTGGAAAGAGCGACGTGACGAAATCGACGGCCATGCTGGAGACACTGCCAACCCATCAGGGCGAAGTTTCACCGGATTTTTGCAGTTTTTTCCATTTCGCAAGCGATCGTATCTTAATGCGCGAATAGCCCTCGCATAATGCCTCTTTTGATTAACGTAAACAAAACTGACAAACCACACAACAGCGACTGCAACAATGGAGAAAATAAAGGATTTACCGAAAAAAATTCAGACCTACACACACACAAAGTCCAGCTCTGTGATTCTACCTTTCTGCCACTCCAATTTCATTAAGAGGAATTGCAGGCCAGTTTTTTAAACCTACAGCCAAGTTTGTACAATGTGGCTCTACCCTCCCACAAGAAGAGAACAATGTATAACTGCATCCATAAGAATCGTGTACTTTCCCTTTCAATGTTGCACCTGTTCGCTCACACAGATAGGGCCAACAGGACAATGCGACCGGCCGTGGAAGTTGGAGACGACTTTAGATTTCAGCACCTGAGCGGAGGGATTCGCTGTCCGGTACGTAAAAACATCGATTACGCCGAATATTTGCTAATCCCACATTTTCCACTTCAACATAATTTTTCAGAGATCCGAGGAACAGGTCTAAACACTGCAACCAACGCTTATCGATCACCTTCCACGCAGTTACACCGCTGCTCTCCATAATAGAACTTCAAAAATAGTTCAAATGGCTCTAAGCACTATGGGACAAAGTCTAGGGGACTGATGACCTCAGATGCTAACAACTTAAACGTAAGTAACCTAAGGACATCACACATCCATGCCCGAGGCAGGATTCGAACCTGCGACCGTAGCAGCAGCGCGGTTCCGGACTAAAGCACCTGGAACCGCTCGGCCACAGAGGCCGGCAATACAACCTCATAAGACAGAAATATACATTTTATCTTATTTATAAATGAATCTGCGTCATATTCAACCGAATAGCATTGATGTTAGAAATCAATACCAGAAGCAAATTACCAAAAATATATTATTTTTTGTTTTCTTACCTCGTCAAATATTAACCCATGACCCTTCAGAGGTGCAACAAGTCTGACAGGAGGCAAAGGATTCGATTTTTTCAAGTAACGCTTATTCATAAAATGTCTTTCGATTCCTCTTATTCACTTTCGATGTGTGGTTACATAGACATCTTGAAGCACACAGTCTAATATGAGATAGTGTAAGGAAAAAAGGTTAAATTTCAGTGTGTCCTCGACAAGGAGATCAACAGCGCCACTAAGATAACTAAAACCCATACTGAGTGTTAACTGCCCGTGATTGTTTCAAAAACGTGAAAAGGTTTTTCAGAGAGCGTTATCAGTCGCAAAAAGCTGTAGACTTAAGTTACGTAATTTAACCCTTACTCATATTTCCAATCCGTACGAAGTCATTTAACGAAATTACACAAAGAAGCTAAAGTTGGTCTACACAGTCTTGGCATGTGCTGTGGTCAACTTGCGGAGAAGGAAGTACAACCTAACAAGAGGAGATATTTACTTCATTTGTTATGAAGTAATTTTTGAAAGCTACGGCTCAAGCGCTGCTATATATTTGCAAATACCTAGCGAAAGTATAACCATCCTGAATATGTTTGGCGTTACGTAAGATATGTCCAATGTATGTACGTTTTGTTCTTTTAAAGGATGTTAGCGTTTCTTGCTGTTTGTGTCTTCGTCGCAATACTTCGGCGTCAGTTATTTAAGCATTCTGCAACTAATGTCTAAATCGGCATTTCACAGGCTGGATCTTTGCTATTGGTGCATTTAGTATGCAAACAACAGAACCGTACAGAAGTACGACCAGATGTAATATTTTACAAACTGAACTCTAAGGTTTAGGTCCAGGCCTGTATTTGTGACAATTTTCTGGAATTTTGTGAAGGCTTTACGAGCGTTCATCTCTATGCTAGATTTAGGTGCCGAAACGGCAGAACCCACACGCACCTTGAAAACTTGCTATTTTAAAAAATGCCCGAAGGAAACAGGGCAGGCAGCCACGGAAGCCCCACGTGTAAAGAGTACGGAGAATACAAGTTCTCCAGCAAGTGCCGTAGGCCTTCTCCAAATCGTAAAACACGACCACAGTCTGGGATTTCCGCAGAAAACCATTCATGACATGGGTGGAAAAAGTAACGAGATTGTCAACTGCAGAACGCCGCGCTTTAGATCCACACTGTTTGTTCGTGAGTAAACTGCGAGACTCGAGCCACCATACCAGCCGGGCATGGATCATACTTTCATCACCTTGCAAACGCAGCTGGTAAGAGAGATGGGGTGGTAGCTAGAAACAAGGTTTTTGTCCTTACAGGACTTAGGTATAACGGTAAGCTTTACACCAGCGTCCGGAAAATGTGCCCTCAGCCCAGATGCGGTTGTACATGTCAAGCAGAAAGTGCTTGCTGCGAGAGAAAGGTGCTGTAACATCTGAATGTTAACAGCGCCTGGCTCTGGGGCCAGCCGGTGAAGAGTCGCTACTACAGGGCACAGAAGCAGGAGGATCCTGCTTTATGTGGTCCACAGAAACATCAGCTTGCTTGTGCAGTCCGTCTGTGGAGTCCAACGCTGAAAAACGGTTGGTGATGCGCACCAGCGACACGGAGGCTGGCGGGGCTAAGGTCTCACGTGGCGACACCATCGAAGAGGATCTTCGAGTTGGCAAAGGAGAAGACCGTTGTTGGCCTTTGGTGGACTTCTTCGAGCCTTTCCGGTTAGAGGAAGACTCTAGTGTTGTTTGGATGGAGGGACAGAGGAAGTCTTCACGGGAGGACTACTACTGTCCTTTCTGCGATACTGGTTGTTTAGCTGTTGGCTTCGCCCCTTGAGACAAAACTTTGATGGCTTGTTGCATAGCTGGACGGGAGGATGGCGATGCTACCTTTACACTGGGCCATTTCACAACCTCAGAGCTTAATTGGAGGTCGCATGTCTGCGTGACCATGTCCTTCACGGAGCGAGGAGTAACAAGAATAGAACTAAAAAGTGGCAGACAGGAGAACGCAGGTTTTGGGAGTAGCCAGTAACTTGCAAGCGACTGGGTAAGGCACTTTTTCCTCTAGCCAGATCTCCTGGACAGCCCGCTCATCAAGATATGCGGGACAATCCCGAGAGGAGGCGACATGGCCGCCATTGCAGTTGATACAGCGGGGAGAAGGAGGCGTACAATCGCCCTCGTGCGCATCCCTACCACAGGTTACACATTTGGCTGGGAGTCGACAAGACGTTCTAGTGTGGTTGAAACACTGGTAGCAGCACAACGGGCTCAGAATGTATGGTTGGACTACGATAATTTCACAGCCTACTTTACTCATGGATGGAAGCACCACTCTGGCAAAGGTGAGAAAAAGAGTGTGGGTGGGCACTAAGGAGAAATCTACCTTTTTCATTACACGATGGACGGCATAACACCCTAATCAGAGAGGTCTCAGTTGGATCTTCGAGCAGCCTAATGTAAATTACACCACAGGAAGAAATCAAAGTTCTATGGGCCTCGGCATGAACAGGGTAGCCGTGGAGAAGCGAGGCAGCAAGCAGTAGTTGTGCTTTATCAGAAGTACTCTCCAAAAGCAAAGTGCCATTCCGTAAACGAGAGCATTATTTCATAGGACTGCCAATTGTATCAACACCTTTCTGAATAATAAACGGATTTACCGTGGCGAAGGATTGACCATTTTCAGCATGTGAAAGCAGGAGGAAGGGTCTTTGAATCATTAGCCTCATTACGTTTACATTTCGTAGACCCTGATTGGGACGATGATTGACTCATTGCGAGAAAATCCCCCATGATGGCGCCTCCAATGGCGCGTCCTTTCCAACTGGGGACCCTCTTCACAAGGGGACGCACCCGCCTTAGGTGATTGTTCACGCGACAGGTCACACCTGACAGAGGGACCAATCGGTAATTTGGGAAGGTTGCAGCTCAAGCAATCACCCTTCCCTGGGCCTGGCCTGTACCACGCGGTAAGTGCGACCCCTACCAGTCGACTCCGTGCTGGGAATTACGCGTTACCCAGTCACCTGCTACGCGCCAGACGCGTGGGCCGGCCTTCAGGAGCGCACAGGGAGGAAGAATAAAAAGAGGAACCTCAAACGCCGAAGAGGAGGAACGAAAGAAGGGAAACAAAAAACGGAAAATAGAACATTTCCAATGACGTCCCAGACTTGTTCCCCAAGGGAGGGGAAAATGAATAACAAGAGGATAGACATGCAGCATGAAAGGGAAAAAATGCTACAAAGGCTGAGGCCCCGTTGTAGCCAAGTAGCCAAGCACGAACCCACCAAAGAGAAGAGTGGTGATCCCCCTGCACGGGGGGGGGGGGGGGGATTTTGAGTGGTGTGTGCAGTTTGAATGATATGGGACCACTGCTACATCTAGATACGACTCTGACTCTGACATGTACGTAAGCATCCTGTCTGATCACCTGCATCCATTCATGTCCATTCGGATGGACTTTGAAAATTGCAGCAGAACAATGCGACACCCTATACACCCAGCATTGCTATACAGTGACTCCAGGAACACTCTTTTGGGTATAAACACGTCCACTGGTCATTAAACTCTCAGACATGAACATTGCTGAGTCTATGTGGGATGCCTTGCTACGTGCTGTTCAGAAGAGATCTGCACCCCCTCGTACTCTTACAAGTTTATGGACAGTCCTGCAGGATTCATGGTGTGAGTTCCCTCCAGCACTATTCCAGATATGAGTCGAGTCCATGCCACGTCGTGCTGCAGTACTTCTGCGTGCTCGCGGGGCCCTACATGATATTAGGTAGGTGTACCAGTTTCTTCGGCTCTTCATTGTAGTTAGAAACTCTGCATTTGTATTGTACCTCACTACGTGCAAATTACCCAGGCTACATTCATCCAGGTTTTGAGGACAAGAACACACTTAGGGACTTCCAACAAACTTGACACACACCTTTCCAAATCTTCCCGAAAAATGTTTTCGCTGGCACCTGGGGAGAGGGCGGGGACGGGGAAATCCCTGATAATCAGCCTCTACATCAACTTCTGGATTCAATCTCAAGGCAGTCGCCAGTCTCTTGAGTGAGGACATGCGACACAAAGTTGGCAGCGAGCCGCCTGCCGAATGAGGAAGCTAAGCTGGGGTGCCCCGCGGGACCTGCTGGTGAAGAGCGGGCTATATCTATCCGCGCCGGATTCGCACTCCCCTACTTCCGCCTTGAGCGTCAGCGGTGTACAACACATCATACGCCCACGCGCCGTAACGAAACGAAAAAAGCTCGCCGCAGTCGCCACACAATAGTTACACGTTTGACACGCGATTCACAAGGTGGACACGCAAGTCAGAGCTGTGTCCTTTCGAAAGGCAAGCACCTACCCGCGAGATAACTATACAGCGATAGTCCGTTTCAGAGTTACACAACGAGGCGGCGCAATAACCACCGAGACTTTTTACCGAGTACTAGCTGCCTTTGTGTGTGTGTGTGTGTGTGTGTGTGTGTGTGTGTGTGTGTGTGTGTGAAACGAGAGAGAGAGAGAGAGAGAGAGAGAGAGAGAGAGAGAGAGAGAGAGAGGCGTCTTACCTTGTGCACTTACTGCTGTGAAGTTAACTAATAGTTTGATGATACGAGGATACACAGCCTTTAAATCATTTCTGAACACGGTAAATACCGCTTTTCTGGCAGTCAACATACTTATTATTTGCGATGGCGTTTCGATGGTTTGCCATCGATTTTCAAAAATACGCAATGGAAGCCATCACACACATTAGCAATATCACAAGCGGACAAAGCTGGCTGGCTCCCATTTCATAGCGAATGAAAAAAATAACATCAGATCTGAAATATGTTACCTGCATTACTTTGTTTAGTGATTGAATTACAAATGCTACAGTCGGAATTCCCGTATATATACCGACAGCCATCAGCGATATATATCATTTCCAAAATTAACTGCACTGGCGTAATCTCGTTGTTAACTGAAGTAAGAGCAGTGTATCACCGCTACGATTAAGCGTAATTCGTGCTACTGCGTATCTACGCAGTTCCATACGTCATCCGGATCGATCGAGTGCTGACCATCGTCATGTCACAATAATTCGATCCACTATTTGCGCCATTCACTCAGGGGCGATGAGCTGTGTAGATACCGATTACGGAAATGATCCAACCTCCCAGCCTAACAACCTACGTAATTCCCACAAAAGTAAGGCTTCTTCAACTGCATAATCCTGTACTAGAGATTGCCAATACATCACAGTCTTCGCTAGGCGACAATAAAACAAAACTCAAATTTTGTCGGGCGCTTTTTCATTCTACGTGGAATGTCGAAATGGCAGCAACTGCATCATTGTAGTACTAAAGTCAAACTTAAGACCTGAATCTGGTTAAAGAAAACTCTGGAAAAAAAAGAAAAAACGCATTTTCTTCGTTCACAACTGTTTACAACAACTGCACTTTCATCAGATCACAATGTTCTTTACATACGACAAACTGTATATGTACAACTGGATTTTAATTATTAATTTAACGATTTGATTATAAGGACACTAACTTTGTAGTTAAGACGTCTCGGTTAACAGCTCTATGGAACACGTGTGTACAGTGTTTTTTTATTTTATTTTTTTTTTTTTTTCGTTTAAGTAGGAAGACAAGTCACCTGTAATAACAGTATTTGTGTTAATCTATCTCAAAGTGAAACTATTTTGTAATTTATTGTGATAAGTTTTGTACTGGTAACACATACCACAGAAACAATAGGCGCTGTGATTTTTTCTTTGCCTCTAAGATTAGCCTTTTCTATTCAATAGAGCACCTATATATAAAACACAATATCCCGACTGACTGACTCATCATCGCCCAGTCCAAACCGCTAAAAATGGGAACATAAAATTTGTAGGGGGTGGTGATCTTACACTGTAGACATCGTTGAAGAAGGTATTTTTCGAAACAGGGGATGAAAGGTTTTTAATTACGTTAGTGTCTACTGTAGAGTTCAGCAGCGCGTGTCGACAGTCGTTTATTTGCCTGTAGTGTAGTTTTCCACTGTTTTTAGTACAAACAGAGAGTTTTATTGCGGTGTGGGGATGCGAGCTGAGTTGGTGACACTTAACTCTCAGCTCCAGTCTGTGATGACTTCGGTTACAAAGCTCGAGGCTGCAGTGGACGAGCGACACTTGAGGATCGCACGTGGTGATCCAGCAGACGTCCAGTACGACCCACGAGTCCGCTGATCGATCCGCACCAGTGACCATCCCAGTTACTCATCGCATTGAAGTTGAGCCCTTACCGGTGATCGAGTGGGGGGTCGCCTCAGGGCGTGGCAGGCTGCAAAAGACTTCCCAGAGGGAAAAAAAAAAAAAAAAAAAAAAAAAAAAAAAAAAAAAAAAAAAAAAAAAAGCCTCCCAGGTTCATCTGACAAACAGGTTCCATGTGCTACCTGTAGCTGACGATCTCTTTCAGCCAGATGCAGTCGCTTGTCCTGTTTCAGAGAAAACCTCGCAGTCTGCAAGACGCAGGCAGTGACAGGAAGTTGGGATTATGGGTATCTGAGGCCTCCAATGTTAGGCGGGTTATGGGGCCCCTGGCTGTCACGGAGGGGAAGAAAGCCAGTGTGCACTCCGTACGCATACAGGGTGGAATCATTCCATATGAGGAACGGGTCATTTCAAATGTCATGGAGAGCACAGGGCGCAACCAACTGCAGGTGGCAGCTCACGCTGATCCCAATGATGTGTTTCGCTTTAGATCGGAAGAGATTCTCTCTAGTTTCTAATGGCTATCTGGAGTGGTAAAGCTTGCCAGTCTCGATTGTGACATGAAAACAGAGCTCATCATTTGCAGCACAGTCGACAGAACCGGCTGTCGACCTCAGTTACAGAGCCGAGTGGAGGGTCCGAATCAAAGACTCAGTCGCTTTTGTGACTGTGTAGGCTGCAGATTCCTCTTCTACTGTCGCAGGGTGGTAGGATTTCGGGATCCGCTAAGTAGGTCAGGAGTCCATTACACGAAGGAGGCAGCTACACGGCTAGAGGGGGCTATGTGGCGTGATTTGGGCGGTTTTTTAGTTTATAGGGTATCGGGGCAACACAAAAAGAGGCTTCAGTCTCAGAGTGCAGGTCGAACACAGGAAGAACGTACATCTAGGAACCAGTGGTATAACAGTTATAAATTGTCGTAGCTGTGTTGGGAAAGTACCAGAGCTCCAAGCGCTAATAGAAAGCACTGATGCTCAAATCGTTATAGGCACTAAAGCTGGCTGAATTCGGAGTAAGTTCAGCGGAAATTTTTGAAAATGACCTAACGGTGTTCAGTAAGGATAAGCTAAATACAGTTACCAGTGGCGCGTTTGTTGCTGTTAGAAGTAGTTTATCTTGCAGCAGAAGTGAAGTAGATAGTTCCTGTGAGTTAGTATGGGTTGAGGTCATTCTTGGCAACTAGAAGAAGTAATTAGATTCTTTTATTGGCCTCCAAATTCAGATGACAATTGCTGAAAGGTTCAAACACGTACCCGACCCGACTCATAGAACTATACTCGATGACGACTTCAATTTACCCTCGGTATGTTGGGGAAAATACATGTTTAAATCCAGAGGTACGCATATCATCCAAAATTGTGCTAATCGCATTCTCTGGAAACTATTACCAACTATTACTTGTTGAGCCCACTCAAACCGAAAATAGTTTTGAAAACGGATTTGATCTTTCAGCAGTAAATAATCCTGAGCTAATAACGAGCATAAAAATGGATACAGGAATGAGCTAACACAATGTTCCCGCAAGACTGAATATTTTAACTCCCAAATCCACCAACAATAAACCAAATATATATCTATTCCGAAAAACAGATACAATTCGCTTGAAGCCTTCCTGAGAGATAATCTCCACTTCTTCCAAACTAACAATGTTAAGTGTAAATCAGATTGAATTCAAAGAAATAATATCGACGGTAATTGAGATTGGTTGGTTGGTTTAAAAGGGGGGAAGGGACCAAACTGCTTGGTCAACGGCCCCGGTAACAGATTTATAGCAAATGAATTTACGGAACACTGTTGCAGAAACAACGAAAAAAAATCACACTTTATTTAAACGAACGCAAAATCCCAGAGATTGACGATACTTTACAGAAGCTCGAAATTTAGCGCGGACTTCAATGCGAGATGATGATGGTTTCCACAATGAGACCTTATCTCTACCCATGGCAGAAACTCTAAAGAGAGACTGGTCATACGTGAAGTATGGTAGCGGCAAGACAAATCAAATCCTTCTCTGCGCGATAGCAACGGAAATGCTATTTATGACAATGCTGCTAATACAGAGTTACTAAACACAGCCTTCCGAAATTTCTTCACCAAAGATGACGAAGTAAATATTCCCGAATTCAAATTAAGAACCGCTGCTAACATGACTCACCTAGAATCAGATATCCCCGGAGCAGTGAAGCAACCTCGATCACTTAATAAAACCAAGTCTTCCGGTCCAGACTGTATATCAGTTAGGTTCACTTCACTTCAGAATATGCTGATACAATAGCTATATATTTAACAATCATGTACAGCCGCTCGCTCAACGAAAGATCCGTGCCCTAAGACTGGAACTCAAGAAAGAAATAGGAATAAGCCACTAAATTACAGGTCCATATCAATGTTTATAACGCAGCAGGATTGTGGGATATATAGTGTTCGAACATTATGAATTACCTCGGAGATAACGGTCTACTGACACGTAATCAACACGGATTTAGAAAACGTTGGTCTTGTGAAACAACAAGCTCTTTACTCACACGAAGTGTTGAGTGCTATCTTTAAGGCATTTCAAAGTGATTTCGTATTTCTAGATTTCGAGAAGGCTTAACACTGTACCACGAAAGCGCCTTTTAATAAAATTGCGTGCTTTAGGAACATCATCTCAGTTATGTGGCTGTATTCGTAATTTCCTGTCAGAGGGGTTATGGTTCGTAACAACTGACGGGAAGCCATCGAGTAAAACGGAAGTGATTTCTGGCGTTCCCCAAGGTAGTATTACAGGCCCTCTGCTATATAAACGATTTAGGGGACAATCTGAGAAGCCGTCTTACGTTGTTAGCAGATGATGATGATAATCGCGTTTATCGTCTAGTAAAGTGATCAGAATACCAAAATCAATTGCAAAAATATTTAGATGCATCTGTATGGTGCAAAAATTGACAGCTGACCATCAAGAATGAAAACTGTGACCTCATCCACGCAAATGCTGAAAGGAAAGTAATTACAACTACGAACAACTTAAATTGTAAAGAACACAGAAAATTTTGTGGAGAAGGGAACCAAAGACTGCGTTGTATTGGTAGAACATTCAGAAGGTACAACAGAGAAAGAGACTGCCTACACCACCCTTGTCCGTCCTCTTTCGAAGTACTGCTGCGCGGTACGGATCCTTACCAGATAGGGTTAACGGTGTGCATCGAGAAAGCTCAAAGAAGGGCAGCAGGTTTCGTATTATCGAGAAATAGGGGAGAGACTGTCGCGGACATGAAACAGAATTTGGGGTGGAAATTATTAAACTAAAGACGTTTCTCGTTGCGGCGGGATCTTCTCACGAAACTTCAATCACCAACTTTCACCTCCGAATGTGAAAATATTTGGTTGACACCGACATACATAGGAAGAAACGATCATAATAATAAAATGATGGAAATCAGAGCTCGCACGGAAATATATAGAGGTTCTTTTTTTTTTCCACGCGCTGTTCGAGAGTGGATTAACAGAGAACTATTCTGAAGGTGGTTCGATGAACCCTCTGCCAAGAACTTCAGCGTGATTTGCACAGAAGTGATATAAGGAAATTAATATTTGTTTTCTCGGTTAGAAATAAATAAATGCGTGTTTCAGCATTTTTGCAAATATGGCGGCGAAATAGTGGTGAAAATTTTATTGAAAACGAATTATTAAAGAACTACTACAGAATTTTAAAGCTACATCTATGATAACATGCATTTGGTTTCTCGATTAGAAATTAAAAAAATATGTATGTTTCATTGTTTTTGGAAATTTAACCCCTAATGCGGTGAAAATAAGGGATTTATGGAGGTATTTCATTATGAAAGCATTTTCGAAGCTAAGTCTAAGAAAATGTGTATTTGGCTTCTCGGTTGAAAATAAAAAATAAAGTGTGTGTGTTTTTGGAAAATCAGACATAAGGGGGTGAAATAGGGCGTGACTGACTGACTGACTGACTGACTGACTTATCACCACCCACCCCAAACCGCTAGGAATAGAAACAAGAAATTTGGAGAGGTTGTTGATCTTACACAGGAGGGATCGTTTAATACAGTATTTTTCGAAAATCCACACCTAATGAGGCGAAACGCGGAAAAATAGGTATTTTGACAATGTCACTTTTACGGTAGAAGTACGAAAATTAGTATTTCGATTCACAAAGGGGGGGGGGGGTGATGCAGCAGGTGGTGGTGGTGGTGGTGGTGGTGGTGGTGGTGATGTTTGGTATGTGGGGCGCTCAACTGCGCGGTCATCAGCGCCCGTACAAATTACCAATTTTTACACAGTCCATTTTCTTTTCACAATCCAATCTAGTCACTCTCACAACTGATGATGAAATGATGACAACACAAACACCCAGTCCCCAGGCAGAGAAAATCCCCAACCCAGCCGGGAATAGAACCCTGCACCTGGTGATCCAGAGACATCAACGCTAGCCCCTAGACTACGAGCTGCGAACGACGCAGCATGTGAATGGTTTTGCGAAAATAAAATCATTAAAGCTGCTAAAGTATTTTTAAAGCTACATCTTCGAAAACTGCTACACGATATCTTGGCTCGAAATAAAAAAATGCATGTTTCAGTGTTTTTGGAAATTCATCCCCTAAGCGGGTGAAATAGGGGACGAACATTTTTATGAAAACATTTCGTTATCTCTGTTAGAAATAAGGAAACATGTTTGGAGATTAACGTTTGTACTGAAATATCACAACAAGATTTTAAAAGGCAGGGTTAATAAAAACCTCCGACTCAGGTACCGAAATCGCTTTTTGTGAGACTTAATTCGGAAAAGACCATGCTTCTATGGCCTCAATTAGACTGTACTGTCTACGGGAGTGAAGGAATGGGTGCTAAGCTAGTTTACTTTAATATCAAATTTAGGTTTTTCCTTTCATATATTTCTGAGGGATCATCAGCGCCCTGACATAACTACAGTGGATATAATTATACGAAAGATATCTGAAACTTAATTTTGTAGCAGTTTTCACCGTTAATCTTTCCGCAAAGTCTCTGTTTCGTATTGCGAAATAAAAAGCGGTCCTGCTAAATAACAGTTGCATGTTCTTGCATCAGCAACGTTTTGTACCTGTTACTACAAAAAGCTGGAAGAAACTTAATTTGAACTGAATGTAATTTTAACAGTAAATACACTCTTGAGACAACTCATCTACACTAATTTGGGAAATAAATCAATAAAGGAAACCGCGCACAAGATATTGGTGCCACGTATCGTCTACTGTTCCAGTCATTACATAAAGCTGTCAAAAGACGAAGTAATTCAGATTAACCGCTCAGAGCGTAACGTACTAACACAGCAATACGAAGTTTAACAAATAATCAATGTATTTGTCGCTTTTATTCCAAAGGGTCGCAACTTAGTTCTTGCAAAGTCTTTTGAGGTGAATTACGCGAATAAATGTTGAAGGTAGACGATTCTGCTCTCTTCATCTATTTCTTAAGCAGGAATTCCGTCGTCTGCGGAAATATATATTGTTCCCTCACTCCGCAAAAGCCACGTGACAGGGTATATATAATGAAAGTGGCTAATAGTTTTCTTGTATACAACAGGTTTGAAAAGCTTAACGTTACAGCAGCAGGAATACTGTATAATGACCACAAGCACGTTCACATTGTGTCTACTGAAGGAAATGTCTTGCTTTTTGCTGACATAACATACAGAATCTAAGGACAGCCTACCAACATGTGTAAATGAGGTCATGAATTTAGGTTGGAGGCTAATGTCCGCGCCGACATCAATTTTACGAGACTTGAAGTGGAGTTTCTGTAGGAAAGGAATGTTATTCGGAAATGGAATAAGTTCAAGGAAAAACATTTTCACGTACTTGTGACTTCCGTGTGTAAAAAGTATATCAGAAAAATGGTTGCTATTCCCTTAGACATGTATAAAAATAGTTTCTTAGTACATTTCATATTTCCATATATGCAGAACGAGATAGCAGTGAAGCATAATTGTGTGTTTACTCTTACTCGGACGTTACGGCTGGGATGTCAAATGGGTCAACCACAACACAAACCGAGCGCCGGAACTCTTATCGTTCGGTACCATCAAATAGCGACCGATAACAGCAGACTGACGCAGCTGTAAGATTCTGCTTGTATACCTGAGTGTCCAATCAACATAATACCTTACAGGCTAAAGGAGAACTTTGTCTTCCTGAATTTCACAAAAACTTCCTGCACGGAGTTGCGGCAACGGACTGCACGCCGTGACGAAAGACCGACAGAATGTTAACCATTGCTTCAGCGTGTTAACTTTCGCTTCCGGTGATATTGAGGCCTTGCTGGCTCATCCAAGAACTCAACTCTACCTTAATATTCAATGAGTACGAACACCAAAATTAAATGTGTAACGTCACTGCGAGCTACTTAAAAGGCCGCGTTGGAGACGTGAGTTTGATGTTATATTTGTGGCTTTTACGGACGACAGTGACTGGAAAATATGTAATGTTTACGAATTATAGCCAATGTAATAAGATGGCATGTAAATTTAGTTAGTGGTATCAGTACAGTGACCCTGTATAATTCAGTGACAGTCACTGTGCTCTGCTCAACGACTTTAATTTCATTGAAGATGAAAATAATTACGTATATTCTTTCGAAATATCCGACGAATATCTTAAAAAGTTGGGCAAAATAACATAATCAAGCTGGCTACTGAATATTTCAAACTCATCCGCCCAAATGAACATTCTTTACCAATCCTTTACGACATGCTTCAGGAACAACTTTAAACAAGGCATTGGTGAAAGTGAAAAGCCACGAGGAGGAAAGTTTAACGAAAGCAAAAGCTTTTGTTAATTTCATTGTAACTACATTATTGTAACGCTTCACTGTCCAGTTAATAAATACTACAGCCGAAGGTTTGGCGGGTCTCCAGCGTTTAAGACAATTGTCGTGCTGGTATTGTGGTTTTCAGGCCGTAGACTGATGCAGTTGTCCGAGCTAAAATATCCTCTGCAAGCCTATTCATCTTTTGCAATCTATACGCATATGAACTGCTTCCTGTAACCAGGTTTTCGAGTCGCTCTACAATTTTTACACACACACACACACACACACACACACACACACACACACACACACACACACACACACACCTTAGGTTGTCCCATTCTTCTGCAGTCTACTGTAACATCACATTTCAAAGCTTCTTTTCTCTTGTCTGGATTGCCTATCGTCCGTGCTTCACTTCCATATAATGTGGTTACTCTCCAAACAATTTAAGAAGAGAGCTCCGAACGTTTAATTCTAAATTCGATGTTAAATTTATCTTTACTTTGGGCTTCGTATTATTTTGCTACTCAAATAATGAAACCAGTCTACTACTTTCTATGTTTCTTTTTCAGATCTAATTCCTCAAGCATAGCCTCTTTCCAAGATAGCTTCCATTCTGTTAAACTGATTTTCGTTAGTTCTAAATGTAACTCGCTTGATTCTCCTTGTGAAAGAGCGGGACATTTCCGTACCACCACGGAATGTTGCGATATCAATTTGTTCCTACGAATACTATGGCGGTATCTGAATACTACATACTAAAAGAAGATAGGTGCTGTGGCTCAATAACAGATACAATCGTTTCTGTTGTCTATGCCGCTAGACATTTATTCACAAGAAGCTCCTCTGACCTCAGGGGAATAAGTGGGACCAAGTTTCAAATTCCTCAATCACAAACACTGTGTAATAATGAGTCCATCAAGCTTATTTTAACTATTAAAAGATCAGAATCTTTACGTCCAAAGTTACACTACGTTTACTGGGAATGTCGAAACTATCTCCTCTTACCGGCAGCCGGTAGCGTTTTTACGCGCGATAAAAATTAAAGGGGGGGGGGGGGGGGGGGAGAGGAGAGAGCAACAGCGCATACTCCAGTAATGCTACTAGTTAGAGGTCTCGTATACGCCAATACCCTACCTTACACAACAACTAACACTGTCCGGTACTTCT
Source organism: Schistocerca piceifrons (assembly GCF_021461385.2). NCBI lineage: Eukaryota > Metazoa > Arthropoda > Insecta > Orthoptera > Acrididae > Schistocerca > Schistocerca piceifrons. Next base: position 186,793,052 of record NC_060138.1, read on the forward strand.
GTCTGACAATACTTACCGCACACTACCATCATGACGCAGCATGTTTCGTCTGAATAATCCACTGCCCTCTTTAATCCTACTGCTTCCAGTTTTTGTAAAAATCTGCCGTAGTGTGTCCTTTTCGAACCGTGCAGGCTCGTTCATTCATTCCGACTCGTGTATTCCGGCTCGTTTTTAAACCAAATCACACATACAGAACAGTTCCTCTCAGAGTTTCTGTGCTAGCCTTGAAAGCCTATTCTGTGAGATTAAAGTCAAAGATTTTACAAAGTTGACATTTTATTGTATTGTTCACAGCATTTCAGAAACTGGTGCTTAAAAAAGTTCGCATCAATATCATCTATGGGATATTCATTCATTCATTCATTCATTCATTCTTCTTCTTCTTCTTCTTCTTCTTCTTCTTGGCACATACTGAACACCACATGGCTCAGCATCTTTTCTCCCATGCGTTAACTTCGACACAATCCACTTATTCATCTCTAACATATGGTACGTGTGTTCCGTCAGCTTTTTGTCAACACTGTCACAGTGTCTGTAGGCTGTTGAGTGAATGTAGCCGCTGTGAGAGTTCCCGCTCAGATTCTACTGAATATAAATAAAATATTTAAGAAGTCTGACATTTATTGGCAATATGAAATCAGCAAATGTAGCAAGAGAGAGACTACCTTGGGAGATGCACAGGAAACAAAAGTAAAGTGCTGCGATAAGATTGAGTTCTGGCGTTTAAATAAAGAAAGAAAGAAAGCAAAGTGCGAGGGTCTCCGTGTGTCGCTGTACCGTGTGTATGTTTGCCACAGGGTGTTTGTAAGTGTAGTGCAAACAGAAACAAGTGCGTCCCGCTCTTGCGCCTCACACCGCTCCTCTACACGGTGAGGTGAGGAAAGTCATGGGATAGTGATAAGCACATATACAGATGGCAGTAGTATTGCGTACACAAGGTATAAAAAGGCAGTGCATTTGCGGAGCTGTCATTTGTACTCAAGTGATGCGTGTGGAAAGGTTTCTAATCTGATCACAGCCGCTTGACGGGTATTAACATATTTTGAACGCGTAATGGTAGCTGGGGCTAGACATTCAATTTCTGAAACTTTCAGGGAATTCGACAATGTCAAGAGTGTGCGGAGAATACCAAATTTTAGTCAATACCTCTCACACTGGACAACACAATGGCCGACGGCCTTCACTTAACGACGGAGATCAGCGACGTTTGCGTCGTGTTGTCAGTGCTAACAGACAAGCAACACTGCATGAAATAACCATAGAAATCGATGTGAGACGTACGACGAACGTATCCTTTAGGATATTGCGGCGGAATTTGCCGTTAATGGGCCGTGGCAGCAGACGACCGACGCGAAAGCCTTTGCTAAATGCACATCGCCTGCTGAACCTCTCCTGGGCTCGTGACCATATCGGATGGACCGTAGGCAACTGGAAAACCCTACGAAACCATGGACCCAAGTTGTTAACAATACACTATGCAAGCTAGTGGTGGCTCCATAATGCTGTGAGCTGTGTTTACACGTCATGGACTGGTCCTCTGGCGCAACTGAACCGATCATTGACCGAAAATAGTTATGTTCGGCTACTTGGAAACCACTGCAGCTATTCATGGATTCCATGTTTACAAACACCGAAGAAATTTTTATGAATGACAATGCACCATGTCACCATGCCACAATTGTTTGTAATTGTCTGAGGAAAATTCTGGACAGTTCAAATGAATAATCTTGCTACCCATCAAACATTAATGGGAAAGACGTCAGTTCGTGCACCACGAAATCTTGCAGTGGCAAAGTTTTCACAATTACGGACCGCTGCAGAAGTAACATGGCTGCAGGAGACTTCCAATGACCTATTGAGTCCATGCCACCTGGAGTTACTGCACTATACCGAGCGAAAGGCGATCTGACACGCCATTAGGAGATATTCCATCACTTTTGTCACCTCAGTATAGGTCTACATCACACGGTGTCACTTCAAGAGATCCAGCAAACACCGCAAAAGCGAACTTTAGTCGCAGCTTACCGGAAGTGACACGATTTCCTAACGCATACTTTCGTCAGTGATGATACCTGGCTGCACTAGTTTCAATTATAAACTAAGCAACAACGAATGTGTGGTCATCTTCGTTTTCATCAGCACCCAATAAGCTATCTTTCTGCGGTTAGTGAATGATTGCGCGATCTAAAAGACGCAAACCTGGAACACTGTTGCTCGGGTTGCATAGTAAACAGGGAGCCATGCTGTGACCTACGAGCAACCATCGTAACCCATCAACCTGTTCACATCTTCGCGACCTGCAGCACAACTGGAAGACACGGACTATCCAATGGCGCGAAGGAACACAGATCTGTGTTTACAATGTCAGCAGCCTCGTGTACGTCTGACAGGGTCAGTAAACTGTACATATTAGTCACCGCCCTTAAAGGAGTAGACTGGTCCTTTTAGAGCACTTTAGGTGACATACAACAAGTACTAGGATCATGGATTGTTACAAGGTCTCTATCCTCACAATACAACGTCCTTCAGAGTTGCATATATGTCTGAAGGACACTGAGTGAACATGGACATTATAAGCGACAATGAAGTATCCATGCCCCGACGGGCTAAAATGACGAATAGTACTTAGCTCCCACTGCCGCAATCACGAATTGTGCGAGCTTAAGGATTGCGACTACGTGACATGTGGAAGTCTACATAGGTCCTGGGGGAGGTGTGCTCGGATAGCCGAAGTGATTAAGGCGACCGCTCGCGACAAGCAGGAAATCTGGGTTCGAATCCTGGTCTGGCAAGAATTTTCATGTGTAGCAAACAACAGACGTCACTGTATAGTCTTAATATGTTGGTCTATTTCGTGAGAGTACCAGGATCTCCACCCTCCAACAGTTAGGTACGTCATGGCATTTAAGCTGTGTGTGTACCTGCCCATCGGCTGTATGGGGTCAGCAGGGGAAGATGGGTGAACATAGAGACGTGACAGAATGGCAGAATAAAGCTGTCGTGTTCCCTCATGACCACCACCACAACGTGGATGAATTTGCCCGATTTGCTTGCGTATCAAAGCAGGCTGCCCAGCGTATCTACGACGACTTGTCTACCAAAGGCAGCCATATAAGACGGCGCAATAACAGTGGTCGTACAAACACTAAGAAGGGAACTGCATGCTAAGTATTTCCGGATCGGGTACCAAGCAAACGGCAATGGCTCACAGCGGCACATTAAGCTTCAAGTCTTCCGTGTGCCAAACAACAAATGGATAGCAGCTGCAGGCATAGTGTAGTCCATCAAGATTCGATCTGGTCATGTGGTTGGTGTTTTAGGGCGCTAACCAGTGAGGTCATCGGTGCCCTTCGGTTTAGTAATTTTTTTCGAGTGCATCGATGGACTGTAAAGGCGCATAAACCGCACTGTGTGGACAGTGTAGCTGAGGCTGGAGCTGGTTCCGCGATGTTTTGCGATTATTTTTAATAACGCGAGGAGCTGGGTCAATCATTCAGGTTACCATGAACATGAACCACGATGCCTGTTGTTACATTGTCGGTGACCTGGTCTTGCCCTTCCTTCTACACCTTCTAGGCGAGTATGCTCTGGACATTTGTGTGATTCATGATAACAGCTTTGATAACAGTGCTGCACGCACAGTTCCTTCCTGATTTCGCCGACAGACACCTTATCGCAGCGCGACTGACTAGCTACGCTTTGCAAGCACTCGTACCTCATCTTCCCTGTGTGCCACAGAGTGCTGAGACATGCGGCTGAACATTGCCGCACGGCGAGAAGAGCAGTCCACGAGACGGAACCGTTCAACAGTATTGTCTGCAGCATCGACTACTGACCTTGTTCGTGTCGGATGAATGACCGCCACAGGACTAAAGGGGATAAACAGAATTATTGTACCGTGCGAATCTGGCACGATGGTTTGTCCGTTTTACTGTAATACTAGTTAAGAAACTTGGCGCTGCCCGGGTATTTATTTACCAGCAGAAAAATGCCCCTGTAGGAGCACAAAAAAGGCGAATACGTTCCTCTTTAAAAGACTGACAGAAAAGTGGAGTACAAGCTGCCTCAACCCTCATTCCGCCTTCCTCAACAAAAATTTTGGCATGCGAGCACATTCGCGCTCTTTTAACACAGAACATTCCAAATCATTTTATCCAGTCTCTCTTTGTAACTATGCTTTCATATTCAGCATCTCTTCCTCACTGCCACTGTCTATACATGATGATAAGTAACTCACTTTAAAGCTAGGTTCCGTTTCCATCCTTACTATCGTCTCATATCCAGTTTTTGTTTCGCTCTCTTGTTCGTGTCAGACCACCAAACGGTGGACACGTCTGACGACACCGTTTCTCGCGGGACACAATTTGCGCCCGCAACAGCCTGGTCGGCTAACTCCAATGCTAATCAACTCAAACAGCGCAACGTAGAGAATTTATTTCTTAGGAATTATTTCTCAGCACAATCTACGCTGAAGCATCCTTACAAGTTTTACAGATTGTTTCTTACCACTTTACATAGGTCCCTCTCGCACTGTCTCCCTTTTCTCCCAAGATTTACGGCATATCCCACTACCAAATTTTAAAATTTCGGTCCAAAGTTCACCCTCTCCTACAACTAAATGCTGAAATTTGCCAATCTGGGAGGATCCAGACCTACCAAGCCTAGTATGGTCTCCACCAATTCTCCGTATTTTTCCATTTCCACTGGCTGCTTGCTCTCCTGCTCCCAATGCTATCTTCAACCCCCCCCCCCCCCAATCGCGCTCTCTCTCTCTCTCTCTCTCTCTCTCTCTCTCTCTCTCTCTCTCTCTCCCCCCTCCCTCCCATAAACAAATATAAATGGCCGCCTAAGGCTCACCGTAGTAGACCACACCTAATTCGAAACACCAACCGATTTAATGAATTTGTCTGAACTGGAGGAAGTGTATAATGTTTAAAATTTGACCCTGTGCTGTATGATAGTTGCAGCACGCGCGATCTTCTAATAGGTACACGACGGGCGTTTGAAAAACCAGTGCAAAGTCCGAGAGTTGCCACCACTGGCGCGTATCGAGGTCATGTTTAGTTAGTAGCATTTTTCGAAAAAACGCACACAAAGTTTCAGCCATATTGGTCTATTTCTTCGTGTTTGGCATTCGTGTGAATCAAGAAAGTCGAGTGATTGTCAAAAAATGGACGAAAAAGAATTTCGTGTGGTGATTAAAACATTACTTTATGAAAGGCAAAACGCTTCGGGAGACTACAGAGAAGCTTAATAAATACTACGGTGACTCTGCACCTTCGATTAGAACAATTTATAAGTGGTTTCAAAATTTTCGGATGGCCATATGGGCACAAGTCATGCTGAACGCTCTGGACGCCCTGTGGAGGTTACGACTCCAGAAATCATTCATAAAATCCATGGTGTGGTCATGGATGACAGAAGAGTTAAGGTGCGCGAGATTGCTAGTGCTGTGGGCATCTCGAATGAACGGGTACATAATATTTTGCATAAACATTTGGACATGAGAAAGCTATCCGCAAGATGGATTCCGCGATTGCTCACGCTTCACCAAAAACGGAATCGTGTGAAGTGTTGCAAGGATGGTTTGCAGCTGTTTAGGAAGAATCCGCAGGACTTTATGGGTCGTTTCGTCACTGTGGATGAAACATGGATACATTACTATACTCCTGAGACCAAACAACAATCTATACAATGGGTTACCAAGGGAGAATCTGCAGCAAAAAAGGCGAAGACCATTCCTTCGACTGGATAGGTTGTGGCGACTATCTTTTAGGATTCGCAAGGGATAATCCTCATCGACTATCTGTAAAAGGGTAAAACTATTACAGGTGCATATTAGTCATCGTTATTGGACCGTTTGAAAACAGGGCTGCAAGAAAAACGCCGGCGACTGAACCGCAAAAAAGTGCTTTTCCTTCACGACAATGCACCAGCACATACCTCAGCAGTAGTCGCAAAATTAATGGAAACAGGATTCAAACTCGTTTCATATCCTCCCCCCCCCCCCCTTCTCATGACTTGGTTCCCTCTGACTGCTATTTGTTCCCCAATTTGAAGAAATGGCTGGCGGGACAAAGATTTTATTCAAACGAGGAGGTGATTGCAGCAACTAATAGCTAATTTTGCAGACTTGGACAATTCCTATTATAGAACAGCGTTGGTTTACCCCAAACACGTAAGTAGTTTTTATTTTTGCACGGACTTTTCAAACGTCCGTCGTATATGATCTCGTGAAAAATCGCTTTCTCGCTCGCTGCTTTTGGGAACATATTGGTACCGTGCACTCTCTTGCACAGATCACCTCCAAACTTCTTTTCCTCCGTCTTCTCCTCCCCATGACCATTTTCCTACAGCTCGTTTTTATTCTTCCTCGCCCCCCTCCCCCACCCCTCCTCTGATGCCCACCTCCTCACCGCCTTCTCTGTCCATCACCCGATTTTCATCCCCACCCTAAAGGATTATTGGCTGTTTTCAACCCCACAGTATTTCTTCTCAGATAGTAAGTAATGTGTGAACCAAGTTTGGGTGAATTTGGTCCAGGTGTTAAGGAGATATGGAACATATCCCTATGTGACATTTATTGCATACACACGCATGTATGTCTGATTCTCTGCTATTTTGCACGATGCGACTGCAGAGAGATGTTGAATTTATATGCGATATTCAGCTCTATGGGTTGATTGTAGGTCCCGAAACACGTTGACAAAATCATTAGCTCGCTACAGAGCTCATTCTAGCGTCTTGGTTGACACACTGAACAGCACAAACAAGAGGCAAATTATTGCACTTCATACTTTTAAAAGTATTCCAAGTCTATTAAAAACAGAAAATAAATACGAACAAGTCATTTTCGAACATTTTTACGTCCATATTCATCCACACCCCCGCATCTAGTGGTAGTGGAGAATCTTACTCCCACATTATTTTTCTGCAAATAATAAGTAATGTACCTAACAAAACTGATTGAAATTGCTCCGGGTGGTCCTGAGTTCTGCTTCAAAGTTACCCCCGTTTCATTCCTACCCCTATGGGACGAAAGTGATTCTGAACCCCACAGTGAAACCCCATAGTGAAACCAGTGAAACCCCCGATTATTTAAACAATCTAACTCCCTTGCATTCGTCTAAAACTGCTTCTAACTTTTAACTACTTTAGACATTAGTTAATGTGTTACGTATTTGAGATTAAGCATGCAAGCGTAATAAAGTTTAGAAAGATCTGAAATTATGTTTAAAGTTTACAGGTAGCCGCTAAACCACATCATTTTGAGATGTAGCTGGCTGTTGCACAAACCTCCCACACCCCCTCTCCAGGCAGCGACTGACGTGTGCCACTCCACAGGATTTAAGGATATATGGTCCATCTTTGAGGAAAACGAGCGGGACGACTCAATGGTAAGACGCTCTAGTATTGTGTGTCTTGGAAAACACTATTCCCATTGCGGTCTGGCAAACCAATTTAACATTTCCTTTGGCTCGAAAAACAGTTTTTGTGTGTCTTAGTTTCACAACAACGTAGATGCTACTGCAGACTGATATTTGTTCTGAGTTTGTAACAAGTCTGTACACTTGCAATGCCAGCAATGGAAGTCACAAGGCAATTTCAAATTTTCAGTTGCTCGACGACAGAAATCCGCTCCTTTATCACGGAGCCATTCGGGGACCACAGTGTGAACGTCCGCATCATCTGAAAATTTATTTCCCTTCATATGTCCTTTCACTTGCCGAATAGACGGAATCTCTTTGACTTACGTCGAATGTTTCCAGACCTACAATCGTAAACGTCGAAGCAAAGCTTGTGTTGTACACATTGTATGGGATGTTGCATTCTCATGCCTGAGAACAATACCTTCGTTTAATTTTCCATAGTTCTTTTTCTTTATGGTGTGGCGTAGCTTGTAGCTGATGCACAGTGGGAATCAGCAGTATTGGATGCACCTTTTGCCATAAAAAAAATTGCATTACATACATACTCTGCAAGCCACCATACGGTGCGTGGTGGAGTGTACATTGTACCACTACTATTAGTCATTTCTCTTCCCGTTTTACTCACAAGTAGAGTGAGGCAAAAACAACTGTCCACATGCCTTCGTAGGAGCCCTCTTTCTGTTATCCTCTTACCCCTTACGCGACATGTATGTTGACGGCAGTAGGATCGTTCTGCAGTCGCTTCAAATCCGGTTCTCTGTATTTTTTCAATACCGTTCCTCGAAATGAACGACGCCTTCCTTCCAGGGGTTCTCATTTGAGTTACCTCAAGCATCTCCGTAATACCTACTTGTTGATCGAACCTACCGGTAACAAATCTAGCAGCCCGCTTCTGAACTGCTTCGATGTCTTCCTTTAATCCGACCTAGTGGGGATCCAAACACACTAGCACTGTTCAAGAATGAGTCGTATACTATGCTATATGCGGACTCCTTTGCACAAGACCCACACATTCCTAAAATTCTCCCAATAAACCGAAGTCGGCCATTCGCCTTCCCTACTAAAGTCGTTACATGTTCGTTGCATTTCATATCGCTTTGCAACAATAGGCTTAGACATTAATCCACCTGAGTTGTCAAGTAGCACTACAAATGCTATTTCTTTGTAACGTTACGGCGCTGTTTTTCCTACTCCTAGAAAGTTTGTCTAAGTCATCTTGTATCCTCTTACAGTCACTCAATACGACACCTTCCCGTGCACCACAGCATCGTCAGCAAACAGCCGCAGATTGCTGCTCCTCCTCTCCGCCAGATGATTCGCATACATATAAGGGAAATAACAGCTGTCCCATCATACTTCCCTGTGGCACTCCTGACGACCCCCTTGTGTCTGATGAACACTCGCTATCGAGTACAGCGTACTGCATTCTATTGCTTAAAAAGTCTTCGAACCACTCACATATCTGGGAAACTATTCTGCATACATGTACCTTCGTTAACAGTCTGCAGTGGAGCGTCGTGCCAAATGCTTTTGGGAAATCTAGAAATGTGGAATCTGCCTGTTGCCATTCATGCTCAGTTCGCCAGAAATGATCTGAGAAAAGAGAAAGCCAAGTTTCGCACGAGCGATGCTTTCTAAAACGGTGCCGGTTCGAGGACAGAAGGCTTTCGGTCTCTAGGAAATTTATTGTATTCGAACTCAGAATCTGTTCAAGGACTCTGAAGCAAACCGATGTTACGTATATTCGTCTGTAATTTTATAGGTCAGTTCTTTTACCCTCCTTAGGTAAAGGAGTCGCCTGCATTTTCTTCCAGTCGCTTGGGACTTTGTGCTGGGCGAGACATTCGCTATAAATGCAAGCTAAATAACGGACCAATGCCGTTGAATACTCTTTGTAAAGCCGAAATGCGACCTGGCGAATTTTTTTCCCTTCTTCAATTCTTACAGCTGCTTCTTCTCTGCGCCACGGATGCCTATTACGATGTTCTCCAACACATCTGAGCCATGTCCAAATGACGGTGAGCCTGTACGATCCTCCTTCGTGAATATCGTCTTAAACGCGACATTTGAACCTTCTGCTTCCTTTCGCTTATGTCAGCGCAGCCCGTCCTCAGTCCACTTACTCGCACATACTTCTCCAGAGCGTGATTTACAACCCATTTCAAAATCTACCCATAAATTCTCTACTGCCACTGTATTGGAACTAAATATAGCCCATTCATTGTCTAAGTGGAATGCTAGCAACTGCTTATCTGCTCTTTCTAGTAAAAACAGAATTCCTTCACAGTCTAAGAAAACTGTAGGTGTTAACTTCCTTGCTGATGCCGCGACTTTGGATCTCCCACTGAAGCGACGAAGTGTTTCCATTCCACAGACACACTCTTTGTTGCAGATGTGAAATGATGGACCCCTGTCTCATCGCTCGTAATGAAGATGCTTAGGAAATCATTGCCTTTCGCGGAGTAAGTCTCAAGGAACTCTAGAGGTGTTGTAAAACTTGCCTGTTTGTATTGCAGGTGACAGTGATCCCGAAACCAAGCGTGTGCAAAATTTTCGATACCGCGGGTTATTTCAGACGATGCAATGAGCACAGGCTATGGAGACGGCTATCTGCTGAGCACTGTATGTGCTAGTCACTCTGCGATTGCTGGGAACAAGTTCTCCAACTGCCTGGACACTGCGGTCTTTGTCCGAGGTCGATGGCCTTCTTTCCAGATGCCGCGCCACTTCACTCGCACGTTGTGTTACCCGCACCGTAGCAGAAATGTGTCTGCAGGACAGCCGGAACATGTACACTATCCTGAAATTGCGCCACTCTTGCTGCACAATGGTCTTAGCATAGGGCGACAGGTCTAACTTACTTTCTAACGTCTATGTCCATACATGTTAAAAAATGTGTGTATGTTTAGCATCTCCTAAACCACTGGACCGATTTCAACTAAAGATGGTACCCATGTGTCTTACTGTGAGGTAACTATCGCTTTTGGGGTAAGAACCACCTACTTATACAGTTCAGGAGACATTAAGTCAAACACTGAGGTGCGAAAAACTGTCGCTTTGTGCACGACATTTAAATTTATTACTTCTTTGGCAATGACTCTATACGCAACTTATTTCGTTGACTGTATTCAAATATGCCGCTGAATTACCTGCAAAAATATACCATTGTGCAACACGTAGTTCAAGAGATGACGTCATGAACACCGAGGTGTGAAAAATGCCGCATCATGCATGAAGTTTCAATACATTTATTTTTTACCACTAAGACATTCCCACTGTCGGATCAGCTTAAGGAAATCCCTGACCCCCGGCAGTGCTTTTGACAGCTTTCAACTACAAAGCGCAAATGGCTGTAGGCGAAAACAATAGCTGTCTACAAAGCTATGGCGTGGGGTTGCCTTAGAGACTTTACAACGTCGCATTCTACTAGTAGACACAAGTAGCAGCTGTTCCCATCGTACAGAAAGTGTCAGGGATCATCCGACAGGGATTTCGTAGGTGTTTTCACGACTACGAAGATATGAATTTTTTTTGAAATTAGATTACAATAACAGTTCATTTATTGTTTTCCTTTCTAACAGAAAATTGGCAAAATTAATATCCGCGCAATAGCGGCGGGCTAGTGTGTTAGTATACTGTATGTGTATACTGGAAAGTAATAGGATGTCAAATCATGCCCATAATCCACAAACAGAAACCGAGGTAATTTTCTAGTTTAGCCTCTTATGTGGTCACTGGGAATTTAATAGAATATATGAGATTTTCTTTAAAGGTCATACGTAAAAATAAGACAGTATCACGCCAAAGGAAGATATACTGAAGATGTCTTTAATACAAAAGGAGTAAATCCTCTGTACAGAAAATATTCGAGGGTATGCTGAAAAATAATGCCTCCGAATTTATGTGAAAAATAAAGCTTCTTTAAATAAAAGCTATGTTATCAGTCTACATCGTTTTTCATGTCTACACATTTGGAGCCCTCTGCTTCTAGCGATCTCCGAATTGTAGTGTGTAACATATCTGTTTGTAAAGTAATCATGTCGGTGCATGAGAAACAGCGTGCTGTAATCGAGATTCGAATTCGAGGAGTTCGCCCACAAATGGAGCATCCTCTCCTTCAGAATGACACACACTAGCGCTGCGACATCCGTAACAACCCGACGTCTTGGATTCACTGCCATCCATCATCCTCGATACAGTCCTGGCTTTTCCCATTCGATTTCCATCTGTTTCCAAAACTTGAACACCTTCGAGCACTTTGATAAAACGGGGCAAGTAGAGATGATGCTGTGGCTCAGTTAGCAAAGTGGAACGTTCGATAGCAACTATATCAATGAACTGCTCTCTGTCTGGGAGAAATGTTTTCGTCGCGAGGCTGACTATTTGAGAAATATGTATGCACGAAGAATAAAGATGTAGACTGTAGAATAAAGTTTGGTTTATTTACAAGGCTTTAACAGTTTTAACATAAAAATTCTGAGGCATTACTTTTCAGCACACCCTCTGTACTACAGAAAGGCAAAGGACGTCTGAATTTATAAAACGGATGTTTACACGGTTTCTGCGGGAAATGGCTACACCAATAAATTTTATCTAGAATAGAAGGAAATAAGGAAGATTAGGATTTAACGAACGTCTCATCGACGACTTGCTCATTAGAGACTGGGGGAGGGCAGGGATGGAAATCGGTCTTAGCCTTTTCAAAGGACCTTAAGCGATTTCGGGGAAGCACAGAACCTAAATCTGGATGGCCGGATGAGAGTTTGAACCACTGTCCGCCGAATATCAGTGGTGTGTTTTTAATACATCCAAACCCAAACAGAACTACCAGCACCATAATGCACCTTACGAACAGGAGTGCAAATACAAACTACAGCTCCCTATAAATTGCCAACACATCAGACATGAAGCCTAAACACTTTAAAGCGAAATTAGATCCCACTTCTAAGTATAACTGACAACAGAGAAGATACAAATAAGAAATTGAAACCCGCTACTGCTATCCTATCGAAATTGGATGGAACGATATAAAGTTGGGGAACGAGCACATTGAATATTTCAGCACTAGCCTTTGTCTAAAGCGTGGTTGAATACGGTTCGCAAATCTGGGTGAGAAGTGCACACGCCGCTCTAAAGCAGATGTACAAGATATGAAGGCGATGTGGACAATCTCTGGAACACACGGGGCCACCTGATGTGCCTGGTTCCTCGTCTTAGGAAGCAGAGCCCCCTAAAATAGGTGATCACAATTAGCCGCAGGAGCACACAAAAAAAAAGTTCTAGACAACATAGAACTCCCTACACACCAAGACCTAGCATCTATTTACAGCTTTGAATCCAAATCAACGTTATGGGAAAGCGGTGAAGAATTTCAAGGCTTCCACTCGAAGACAGCTTGGAAAGAACTATGGGCTGTAAGTGTATACAGGAACCGAAATTTCGTGGACGATCCCAACAAAAAGATCAATGGATTCAACCTGCCGCGGAAACTGCTGACACTTCTGAACTGTGTCAGAACGAGTTTTGGTAGATGTAAACTACTAATGGCCAAGTGGGGCGGGCTGGTCAATCGGGAATGTGAGTGCAGAGTAAACCAATCGATACACCATTTACTCGTTTGTTAAGTGCATGGTTATGAGGTTGACTTGAACGACATACACAGATTGACACAGAGTGGCTCAGGAATATTTGTCATATTGTATAGAATCACAAGAATCCCTATCAGATTCTCTACCCAATTCGTGGCTGAGTTAGCCGTTCCGTTAATTATATTCTATCGTAGATCCCTCGAACAAAAGTCTGTGCCCAGTAGCTGGAAGCAAGAACAGGTCACACCTGTCTCCTCAAGAACGGAAGAAGTGATTCATAAAACTACCGCCCAATATCCTTGACGTCTATTTGTTGTAGAATCCTAGAACATATTCCAGATTCAAACGAAAGGAGGTATCTATCAGAATGGCTCCCTCCATGCCAATCAGCATGGATTCTGAATACATCCATCGCGTGACACCCTACACACATTTTTCTCACACGACATACTGAAAGCTTTGGATCAACGCAGTCAGGTAGGTGCAGTATATCTTGATTTTTTAAGAATCATTTGGCTCACTATCACGCCTACGCTTACTGTCAAAAGTACGGCATTTGTAACTGGATTGAGGAATTTTCGTAGGGAGCACACAGCGTGTTATCTTGGATGAAGAGTCATTGTCAGAAGTAGAAGTAACTTCGGGTGCCCCCCGGGAAGTGTGCTGGGACCCGTGCTGTTTATGGTGTATATTAATGACTTTGAACACAATATTAATAGTAAAATCATTCTTTTTGCAGATGATATCTGTAATGAAGTACTGAGAGAAGCTGCATAAATATTCAGTCAGATGTGGATAAGATTTCAACGTGGTGCAGAGATCTGCAACTCGCTCTAATTGTTCAGAAATGTAAAACTGTCCACTTCACAAAACAAAAACAAAAAACATTGTATCCTACGAATATAATATTACTGAGTCACAGGTAGAACCTCTAAACTCATACAAATACTTTGATATAACACTCAGTAGTGGAACAATCACATAGTCTTAGTCGTGGGTGAAGCAGGTATCAGACTTCGATATATTGGTAGAACACAGGGGAAGTGCAGTCAGTCTACAAAGGAGATTGCTTACAAATCACTCGTGCGACCCATTCCAGAATATTGCTGAACTGCGTGGTACCCGTACGAGATAGGATTAGCAGGGGATATTGAACGTATACAGAGTAGGGCAGCACGAATGGTCACAACTTAGTTTGGGCAACGGGAGAGTCGCTCGGATTTAGGAAGAGCTGCACCGGTAGACTCTAAGATGGACGGAAACTACCAAGACAGTATCTACTGTCGAAGTTTCAAGCACCAGCTTTAAATGATGAGTCTACGAATGAATTAGAACCCTTCACATATGGCACCCAGAGAGACCGTAATCATAAGATTAGATTAATTACAGCATCCACAGCAGCATTTAGATTATCATTTTTGCCGCGTTCCGTACAAGAATCGAACGAGCAAAAGTCCTAATTACTGGTACTGTGGAACGTACCCTCTGCCATGCACCTCACAGCGCTTCGTAGAGTACGGATGTAGATGCAAAACATGTTGTTGTTGTGGTCTTCAGTCCTGAGACTGGTTTGATGCAGCCCTCCATGCTACTCTATCCTGTGTAATCTGCTTCATCTCCCAGTACCTACAGCAACCTACATCCTTCTGAACCTGCTTAGTGTATTCATCTCTTGGTCTCCCTCTACGATTTTTACCCTCCACGCTGCCCTACAATACTAAACTGGTGATCCCTTGACGCCTCAGAACATGTCCTACCAACCGATCCCTTCTTCTAGTCAAGCTGTGCCACAAACTCCTCTTCTCCCCAGTTCTATTCAATACCTCCTCATTAGTTATGTGATCTACCCATAATAATCTTCAGCATTCTTCAGTAGCACCACATTTCGAAAGCTTCTATTCTCTTCTTGTCCAAACTATTTATCGTGCACGTTTCACTTCCATACATGGCTACAGTCCATACAAATACTTTCAGAAACGACTTCCTGACACTTAAATCTATACTCGATGTTAACAAATTTCTCTTCTTCAGAAACGCTTTCCTTGCCATTGCCAGTCTACATTTTATATCCTCTCTACTTCGACCATCATCAGTTATTTTGCTCCCCAAATAGCAAAACTCCTTTACTACTTTAAGTGTCTCATTTCCTAATCTAATTCCCTCAGCATCACCTGACTTAATTCGACCACATTCCATTATCCTCTTTTTGCTTTTGTTGATGTTCATCTTATATCCTCCTTTCAAGACACTGTCCATTTCATTCAGCTGCTCTTCCAAGTTCTTTGCTGTCTCTGACAGAATTACAATGTCATCGGCGAACCTCAAAGTTTTTATTTCTTCTCCATGGATTTTAATACCTACTCCGAATTTTTCTTTTCTTTCCTTTACTGCTTGCTCAATATACAAATTGGATAACAACGGGAAGAGGCTACAACCCTGTCTCACTCCCTTCCCAACCACTGCTTCCCTTTCATGTCCCTCGACTCTTATGCATATGTACAGAATATTGTAATTCAGTACAGGGCTTTAAGAATATTGTAGTTAATATAGTGTGTTGAGCAGTCAACACTAAGATTGCCTTTGTAAACGCTGAACGAGTAAAACTGCGCTCGTTGTCGCTCGGTTCTAGAACACAGAGGCGACCATGGACAGGGACTGTACAGTATTATGTTTGCGTAGGATGACAGCACACGGCTGCAGCTCTGGGTCAGTGTGGCGGTGGGACAGGACAATAGTGTGGGGCGCCGAGGCAAGGCTAGGTCCAGACAGCGGCGGTCGATGGCGGTGCTCGCCGGAGACGTCGCCGCCGCACGGGCAGAGCGGCCGTGCGCAAATACCGCACAGTGGCCAGCTCCGGCGGGCAACAAGCAGCTCCGCAGGTCTCTCTCAGTGCTCCACCATCCGACACCTTCAACCACTCCTGAATTTTCTTCCCTCGCTCACCTCCGGCGTATACTTACATGGTGCCACAGGAGGAATAGCCACAATTCGGGGATGACAGGACCGATCATTCGATGCAGCAGTCTTAGTAAACATGGTCTCCAAAGTACGTATCTTAAGATCTAGGAGAATTTCTTCATTTTCATCAATGTGAAACGTCTCTCTCTTCTGGGGACATGTTCATACCTCTTACAGTATGCATTTTAGAGCCCATGCTTACTAGACTTTTCTGCTTCGAATGATCGGTCTTGTCATATCCCTCAATACTGCCTATTCCTCCTGTGACACCTTGTATAATGCTCCAAATGTTCTTTCACAACCGTTAATATTAGAGTGTCGCCCAGAAAGCAACGCTCCACTTTTTTTTTATCTCAGTCAACAACAACGTTGCGAATGCGTAACACTCGGTATGGATTATTTTAAGTTTGCCGATTGTGTGAATATTTCTGTCACTGCGACAGAAAGCTACAGCACTGTTTCAAAGTGGCGTCTGTAACTGACATCTGATTCATCACTGCGTAGAAAAACTTAAGGGACAATTCACAACAGTTTCTGTTAAGTCTATATAACATCTGCAGTCGACAGGAATACAGTTCGTCGCAAGGCACAGGGCACAGAGGCTGAAACCATCAAAAGGCAGATCGGCGGTGCTACTCCCGAGCATCGAGACAGTATCACTCGCCTGTTGGCGCTGCTGTAGTCAGTCGGCTAAGTATGGGTGCAGTCAGCCGCACCTTGGATACTGAAAAGTGTGTGCAATATGGCTTTCCCATTGTCTTACTATGCCAGCCGAAGTGGCCGTGCGGTTAAAGGCGCTGCAGTCTGGAACCGCAAGACCGCTACGGTCGCAGGTTCGAATCCTGCCTCGGGCATGGATGTTTGTGATGTCCTTAGGTTAGTTAGGTTTAACTAGTTCTAAGTTCTAGGGGACTAATGACCTCAGCAGTTGAGTCCCATAGTGCTCAGAGCCATTTGAACCATTTGTCTTACAATGTAACACAAATCTTGTAGAAAAAAAATGTACTGAGGCGTTGCAAAGTTTCAGCAGTGAGGGGGAAAGCATCTTTTGCCTGGTTCTAACGGGTGATGAAACCTGGATTCATCAGTCGATGGAAATGAGTCATGTTCAGTCTCCAAAGATGAAAAAAAAAAATCAAAGAAACTGCTTCCGCCAGTAAGATTACTATTATGGTCTTTTGGGACTGTGCGGCTGTGTTTCACATCGATGTGATGACAAGAGTCAGCACTGTTAGTTTGGAGCCATACGCGAACATATTAACCACATTCTATAAGCGTTTATGGTCTTTGGCACCATAAAATCCCAAGGAACGTTTTGACTCAGCATAACAACTCTCGGCCTGACAAGTTTGAGGGCTTCTGAACACCTCACGAAGACGTGTTGAACAATGTTACCCCATCTGCCTTACTGCCCTGACCAAGCTCCCTTGGACTTCACGTGTTTGGGCTCAGTTCACCGGTTTGGAGTGAAAGGGACTAAACTGCAATGTGATCAGCACTGTCATCCGTTATGTGGCAAACCAGGAGTAATGGTCAAAGGAAGGAGCCAAAAGGCAAACCCTGGAAAGCCTAAGTGTAATGAGCACAATACCACAATACAACAGAGAGATAAAGCCCAGAAAGAAGACAGCATAGACAAGTCGTTAGAAGATCAGTCAGGACAAGACATTAAAACCGAAAAAGAATAAAGAGAATAAAATGGTGGAAAGGACACAGGACAGGCTGAGGCACCAGCTAGGGTCGCTAAGGGACCGTGGAAGGTGAGCGGGGGGGGGGGGGGGGGGGGGGCGGAGAGGGGGGGGGAGAGAGAGAGAGAGAGAGAGAGAGAGAGAGAGAGAGAGAGAGAGAGAGAGAAGTGCTCCGCCAACCCCACAGGCAGTCAACGACTCCAAAAAGCCCTAGCTTATGACGATGAATAGAAACCACCTTCGTAGGCAAAATGTAACACCAGGTCAGACAAGTTGGCGTCGTCTGCTAGCACCAGAGGGAGCTTATCAGAAAGATTAAGATGCCAGCTCAAAGCAGCCAAATTAGGGCAGTCTATGAGTAAGTGGAGCACCGTCCGGCGGATTCCGCATCGGCAGTGAGGGGGATCCTCACGTCTGAGGATGTGGCTATGGGTCAGCCAAGTATTGCCAATGCAGAGTCTACAGAGTATGAACGATTCCCTGCAAGAAGCACACACAGGACACTGCCACGTGGTTGTCTCCTTAATCGTCCTCAGTTTGTTGGGGAGACCAGGGCAGACCATTCCGAGTTCCACACTTCCAGCAGTCTATGGCATACAAACGACCAAAGGTCCTGTTTTAAGACCCTCCCATTTCCAAAATCGGTGTTCTGGTGGCCAGCTTGGCCAACCAGTCAGCTCGTTCATTTCTCGAAATCCAAACATGACTGGGGTCCAAAAGGAAAGGACTCGCCGCCTAGCTTGATGGAGGTCTGAGACAAGATCCTAGACAGCTGTAACCAGTGGGTGAGGAGAGTAGCACTGGTCTATAGCCTAAAGGGTGCTCAGGGAGTCACAGCACAGTAAGACACTTGTCAGTACAAGAACGAACACGGATAAAGGCTAATTTAATGGCCATCATTTCAGCAGTGAAGACATTGCAGCCGTTTGGCAGAGAGTGGAGTTTCCTACACTACGCATGTGTGTATGCAAAGCATGTTCGTGAACTGTTAAGCCACTGGTGAATACTGCTTCCGAACCCAGATACTTCTCGAGAACAGCCAAGAACAGGCGGTGAAATATCGTGGGTTCAACGGAATCTTTTGGTCCAAAAGAGATTTCGAGGCAAATGCGAGGTCAGAATACAAGTCATGGGGAGTAGATGCGATGTCTCCTTGACCAGAGGCGACAGTGGGAGAAAGTACAGTTCGAACAGAGACTCTCGAGGCGCTCAGCAATTTTAAACCCAGTTCTGGGTCGCCATTGTGGTAGGTGGAGCTCCCTTCCAGGAAAAAGGACATGGTAGTTGGGAAGCTCAGGGAAGTTACGAACGCTTATAGCGTAATTCCGCAGCTGTTGTTGGCGCCTGATAGGTAACGTGCGGACCCCAGGCTTTACTAGTAGGCTGTTCACAGGACTTGTCCGGAAGGCTCCTGTCGCAAGTCAAGACCCCACAACGATGAATGAGGTGCAGTATCCGCAATGCTAAAGGTGATGCTGGCCCAAACTTGTTTGGGCATTAGAGGATAGCATTCCCTGAAGACATTGAGGAAAACGAGGTGGTGATTAGCATTGTGAATAAACGGCTCCCTGAACAGACCAGGAAATCATACCGACAGGGCACACACGCTTTGTGTCTCGCTGGAGGAAGGCCACGGAACTGGTAGGAGATTACACGGAAAATTAGGGTGTGTACATAACACATCATTCTTTTGTGTGTGTAGAATGAACAACTGTTTAAGAACAAATGGGCACTACTTTCTGGGGGATGTTGGGACATAGAAAGACGTCGGTGTAGATGCTTCGAATTTGACATTTCTTCTGCTAGTGTCGGAATATTCGAACAACTGCGACATACAGAACCGCAGTGAACCATCAAAATGGCTTCTATGAAAGAAACTCGTTACAAACAACGTGGTGTGATTGAATTCTTGGTTGCGGAAAATCAAACAGTGGTGATCGTAAGTATTTGTGTGCTGTGTACACTAATGGTTCAGTTTGTAGGAATACTGATGGAGGATGGGTAAAGGTAGTTGAGGCATCCAGAAGTGCGAACGGAGCTCCACGATCGGCCATCTACATCTACATCTACATTTATACTCCGCAAGCCACCCAACGGTGTGTGGCGGAGGGCACTTTACGTGCCACTGTCATTACCTCCCTTTCCTGTTCCAGTCGCGTATGGTTCGCGGGAAGAACGACTGTCTGAAAGCCTCCGTGCGCGCTCTAATCTCTTTAATTTTACATTCGTGATATCCTCGGGAGGTATAAGTAGGGGGAAGCAATATATTCGATACCTCATCCAGAAACGCACCCTCTCGAAACCTGGCGAGCAAGCTACATCGCGATGCAGAGCGCCTCTCTTGCAGAGTCTGCCACTTGAGTTTATTAAACATCTCCGTAACGCTATCACGGTTACCAAGTAACCCTGTGACGAAACGTGCCGCTCTTCTTTGGATCTTCTCTATCTCCTCCGTCAGACCGATCTGGCACGGATCCCACACTGATGAGCAATACTCAAGTATAGGTCGAACGAGTGTTTTGTAAGCCACCTCCTTTGTTGATGGACTACATTTTCTAAGCACTCTCCCAATGAATCTCAACCTGGTACCCGCCTTACCAACAATTAATTTTATATGATCATTCCACTTCAAATCGTTCCGCACGCATACTCCCAGATATTTTACAGAAGTAACTGCTACCAGTGTTTGTTCCGCTATCATATAATCATACAATAAAGGATCCTTCTTTCTATGTATTCGCAATACATTACATTTGTCTATGTTAAGGGTCAGTTGCCACTCCCTGCACCAAGTGCCTATCCGCTGCAGATCTTCCTGCATTTCGCTACAATTTTCTAATGCTGCAACTTCTCTGTATACTACAGCATCATCCGCGAAAAGCCGCATGGGACTTCCGACACTATCTACTAGGTCATTTATATATATTGTGAAAAGCAATGGTCCCATAACACTCCCCTGTGGCACGCCAGAGGTTACTTTAACGTCTGCAGACGTCTCTCCATTGATAACAACATGCTGTGTTCTGTTTGCTAAAAACTCTTCAATCCAGACACACAGCTGGTCTGATATTCCGTGTTTGCGTTCATCCCGTCGCAGCCACTGCTCCCGACATAGAGAATCGTAATGGCCCTATTATGCGTGCTGACTGGTACGTAACATCTCGACAATTTACTCTATAGCAGTGATTTCTCACCTGCGGGTAATTACCCCGTGAAGGGCAAAATGTAATTTTCTGAGAGGTAAAACGAAAAGCTCAGTTGTGTTTCGGCCACGAAACTATTTTTTAAGGATCATTACCTTTTTTACTATTTTGTAGAAGAGTCAGATTACGTAAGTTACCAATACTTATATTTTTTATTTCAGAACTAGCACTAGCGCATGAAATGGTGTGGAGAACGTTACATCGTGCGAAACGAATGTATGCTCATCATCATATAGTCCACCACAACACACATACTTTCTACTTCGTACCATTCCTGTGACAGTAAAATTGAGACATTTACTTCAAGTAAGTTTAAAATGTCATGAAAATGCCTTTTGCGAGTTGTAGGCAGTTCTCGCAATAGACCGGATATTAGTCCATTAATCAGAACGCAGCAATAAACGATCTAATTGACAGCACAACACAACAGCAACTTTGAGAAGGTTTTTACAATGTTGTAGGGCCTACACAATAGGTTAATTTTGGATGGACTGCATAGTTAGGGTGAAGCAAATGTCATTAAAGAAAGAGTAGTGCAGAGGAAGCATGTTATGCAACAAATGTCGGCTTTCAGCGTCTTTTCTGAGGAGGAGTTCTAGGTTGTTGTGAAAATTTCTGCATCATTCGATAAAAAAACAGGTTGTTAGAAATAAGCGGTACAAAATGTCTCATTAGATCGAGCCTTAATAAAAAAACCTACAAAAATATAATTTATCTTTCAATATTTTAAAAATTAGGTCTTCAGAGAGAATTGTTTTGCATTTGAAAGTTTTGTTAGCGCCAATGTTGATGGTGTGGAGAGGGCCGTTACTTGCTAATCTCTCATTGCACTCAGGGTAATGGTCTAAGAGGGGTTGGGAACTCCGGTGAGCATTCGGAAGCGTGCATGGTGTTGTCTGAACGGGTTCCATAAAATCTCACAACAAACCACAAAGACCATTTCATCTGAACTGTTGGATCAGTTTGAGGCTAATGGAGAGGCCTATCTGCCACGAATCATTACAGCTGGCGAAACCTGGCTGCATCACTTTCAGCTGGAATCATAAAGGCAGCGACTGGGTTGGGACTATCCACAACCACCAAAAAATAAGAAAAATGACGCATACATGTGTGTGTGCCGTTTGCGGTCGCTTCATTTGTTTGGCGACCAACCTCGATGGACGACAGGCCTACGGCTAATTTACTTTCTCGATATCTAAATGCGAACACGTTACAAAGCACAAACGCCGTAACGTTAACATCGGGAAGCAATTCTCGTTAGTGAGTACGATCCAGAATGTTCTTTGTCTTGTTAAGCGTAGCCAGAACGCATCATGTGAACGCTTCGACATGTTCTTTTTGAAACATCATAGAAAGAAAAACTGTCATTGCTTGTGTCAAAATTCTTGTACAAAAGAGGTTATTTACCTGAATGATCAGCACCCGGGTGTATGGACGCGAAGTTTGGCATGTAATTAAATGTACTGCGCAGCTTTGTATTCACCAAGTTAAGCGTTGTTACACGCTAAAATTGAGGCGTAAATAGAAAAACAAGGTCTGTGAGGAAACGGTGATTGAACTAATAATCCCCTGAGTATCTTTCTGAAAAATCATTAACTGAGCTACCGAGTACTTGTCATGGAGTTTTCAACCTGACGTTTGCGGAGTCCGCCAAGACCCTAGTCATCAAGCAAGATATGGCGGCAAGACAGGCGACACTACGAGGCAATATTTATAGATAGAAACCAGCATTGTGATTACTTTGAGCGATGCAGTCGTCATGTAACGGTCAACATTTCCACATGCTTTTATACGAGCATATCTTACTACGAAGTGGTGTAAAATTACTGTTTCACACGTGTAAGTGGAGAACACTTAAGGCAAGAGTCAACTGGATCATGGTAACTAACAGATGGTACACGAGTCCGATGTATCGAGGTATCGAGATTTGTACGTCATTGTGAATCCCACGACAGCAGACACCATGATACTTAAAGTATGCACCAATGTACTGTACATTAAATGATAAAATCAATCATCTCAAAATAATATTTTATCTATTCCATTTTATTGCATTACTTTTAAATGTAATTTCGGTACATAATCTAACACACAATTTATTCTTGACAGGCGAAAAAATGAAGCTTCGGGTACGTGCAGAGGATATTTTATCGTTATTACCGAGAAGCGAGCAGCTGGCAGCAACCAAGCTACACGCGTAACGGTTCCCCGTTACTGCAGATCCGGTTCCACTGCGGCCGCCGCTAGCCCACAGCCTTTGTCGACTTAGTAAATATGTGCCCTATTAATAGCACGACGGCAAACGTCGATGATAAATGGAATCGTGGCTAGACTGTAACACAGTAGAAAAGACGCACAGTAAGACCCATATATTCCTCCGAATGCGAAAATGTTTTGTTAGCAGCCACCTGCGAAGGGAGAAATTACCATCGCAATAAAATAAGAAATCAGATCGCTCGGGAAGGAAGTAGTATTCATTTCTCCAGTGCGCTTTTTGAGAGCAGAACGGTAGAGAAATAGCTTGAAGGTAGTTCGAAGAAATTCTTGCCTGGCATTTAACTGCAAATTGCAGAGCAGTCATGTGAATATAGAATATGGACGGCTTGGGGTTGGGTTGTTTGCGGAAGGAGACCAGACAGCGAGGTCATCGGTCTCATCGGATTAGGGAAGGATGGGGAAGGAAGTCGGCCGTGCCCTTTCAAAGGAACCGTCCCGGCATTTGCATGGAGCGATTTAGGGAAACCGCGGAAAACCTAAATCAGGATGGCCGGACGCGGGATTAAATGGACGGCTTGCAACACTATCATGCAGGCTAATGAACACAGCTAATTTAACATTTTAAAAGAGGCGCAGTAAAAAAAAAAAATTCCACTCCAACGTGCGAGGCATGTCCAGGATTTATTACGAGTACTCAACTGTTTAAAAATCAAATGCGCAATACACTTATGTTTACAGATTTAAATCAAACACTATTACTCAGCGGTGTCGGCTTCGTTCTCAAGTGGTTTGACCGTAAAACAAATAAGAATGCTAAGAATAATCTTGCCAGCACCCTAGTAGGATCCTGCGTTGAGATCGTAACCTTAAAGGTCACAGTTTTCTGTGTGTTGCAATCTTATACTCAAAAATTAGCCACTAGCGAGACATACTATCTGATAATACTCTTTTGAACCTGTAAGTGGGCTTCTGTGCCGTACCATGAACTGTCAACCAAATAGCCATATACCGGGTGATCAAAAAGTCAGTATAAATTTGAAAACTTAATAAACCACTGAATAATGGAGATAGGGGGGTAAAAATTGACACACATGCTTGAAATGACATGGGGTTTTATTAGAACAAAAAAAAAAACCCGAAGTATTGCTAGACGCGTGAAAGATCTCTTGCGCCGCGTCGTTTGGTGATGATCGTGTGCTCAGCCGCCACTTTCGCCATGCTTGGCCTCCCAGGTCCCCAGACCTCAGCCCGTGCGATTATTGGCTTTGGGGTTACCTGAAGTCGCAAGTGTATCGTGATCGACCGACATCTCTAGGGATGCCGAAAGACAACATCCGACGCCAATGCCTCACCATAACTCCGGGCATGCTTTAAAGTGTTGTTCACAACATTATTCCTCGACTACAGCTATTGTTGAGGAATGATGATGGACATACTGAGCATTTCCTGTAAAGATCATCATCTTTGCTTTGTCTATGTTATGCTAATTATTTCTATTCTGATCAGATGAAGCGCCATCTGTCTGACATTTTTTGAACGTTTGTATTATTTTGGTTCTAATAAAACCGCATGTCATTCCAAGCATGTGTGTCAATTTGTACCTCTCTATCTACATTATTCCGTGATTTATTCAGTTTTCAAATTTATACTGACTTTTTGATCACCCGGTATGTATTGCCTAACCTAGCCTTTACCCTACAGGAAAAATGATGTAACCTGAAGATTATATCGCTGTTTTACTTTAGAACAAATTAGTGTGTTAGCAGTACTCTATTTTTTCCATAATTAATCTGAAAGAATAATATATGCTGTCAGTTACTACGATGTGTTATTAGCTGACATCATATCTTCCGTACTTTCGTACGTTTTTGTTCTTAAAACCTCGTCCGATTTGTGACGTCATAACGGAAACAGTGGCCGCCTAAGAGAGAGAGAGAGAGAGAGAGAGAGAGAGAGAGAGAGAGAGTCAGTCAGTCAGTCTCTCCCCGTGCGTGGCCTGCAGTGGACGGCGGTCCCCACGGCCGCTACTTTGCTCATCTGCTCCAATCTCCGCAGGGGTCACCAATCTGCTGCCCCTGCCCAATTCCCTAACAGCCTGGCTTCTCAAGTGAACACCGCTTGGGAAAAGCTGACTCAGACGGTACATTTACCCTCGCGCCAGGGGCCTGTGATAGTACGAACAAAGCTGAACGCTGCTGAACAGGAAATTATAATACAAATAATAATCTGAGACGGAAACTATGTCGCTGCAACGTAATATGCAACCTATAAGCCCGCAATGTAATTTGGATACACTGAATCATCTGTATAACTGGCCATCAGTGTAACTTAAAATTGCATGAAAGTCAATTTGATACGTAAGTTGCATCGTGATCCTGAGGTAGGGCTTGTTTGGCGCCATGGCAATAGCGTCACAAGCCACTAGATTGACGTGATGATGATGGATGAAGCAAGGAGACAACATACAGCTTTGACAGCTACCGGTGGCGCTGTATGCTCTTACCTAGTGAAAGTGGAAACACATAAGCATATTCACAGGAATTGTGGATTTAGGATGCTATGTTGTTAATGGTGTCCTCATATTAATGACGTTTCAAATAAACTATTGCTACAGGTAATGGACACAAATATGTAATCAGAAAGACACAACACCTTACCATACCAAATACAGTGTAGGAAAACCGCTGTCATTCGAAACGGTTTCCAGTCGTCTCTGAATGGATAATTACATGTCCTGTGTGGTTTCCAAGGAAATCTTTTACCATTATTCCTTCTAAACAGTCGGCAGGTGATGGTTGAAGTGATCATTGTAGCAAATATCAACTAACACCAGTATTGATGGACCCTGTTTTGAACACAACCGAGGTAGTTCTTCCTGCAAGTCGGTCAGGGGCCTGAAGGTGGCGTAGTAAAACGGTGAAACAAGTTGCCAAATAAAATAGGATTGAAAATTGACGGCTGAAGGTATTTGACATCCTCTACCGAACAGTAGAGTCCCGCAACCATTTATAAAAAGATGGACATACAGAGAGTGGAAAATTCAGTTACCGATTGTGGAGGTGGATAGCGATCACTCTCCCTTCTCTCCAAAGTAGGCCACGAGGCCTCAATAATATTGAGCCCTGCTGAATGAGGTTGCCAGGAGAGAAGCGACAATTCATCCTTGTGCTCATAAAGCCAGTCGCGGACGACGCGAGCTGTCTGAACAGAGGCCCTGCCGTCTTGGAACACAGCATCACTATTGGGAAACAGACATTGTATCCTACGATGGACCTGATTGACCAAAATGGTGACATAGTTCATTCTTGGCAAGAATGCAACCTTTCGGAGTAGCCATGTAGCCCATAGAATACCAAGATGTAGCTGTCCAAATCTTCACGGCATCCCCGCCACGTTTCACTCATAGGGACGTAAACTTGGCCTAATGTTGTAATACATCTAGATGATTACTCTGCTATTCACAATTAAGTGCCTGGCACAGGGTTCATGAAACCACCTTCAAGCTACTTCTCTACCGTTCCACACACTATTTCTCTGTCACACCAATCACGAACAGCGCATGAGAAAACCGAACACTTGAATCATCCTGTGTCAGCGGCGATTTCTCTCAGTTTATTACGATGATCATTTCTTCCTAAGTAGGTGGGCACGACAAAATATTTTCGCATACGGAGGACAAAGCAGGTGATTGAAATTTCATGAAAAAATCTCGCAACGAAAAAACTCTTTTCTTAAGGACTGCCATCCCAATTTGTGTATCATATCCGTGGCACACACTGTTTCACGATAATACAAAACGAGCTGCCGGTCTTAACGTGTTCGATGCCCTAGGTCAGTCTTATCCGAGACCGATCCCAGATCGCACAGCAATATCCCAGAAGAGGGCGGATGAGCATGGTGTAAGCAGTGTCTTTAGTAGACATGTTACTTTCCTCTAAGTATTCTGTCAATAGAACGCAGTCTCTGGTTTGTATTTTCAAAACATTTATCTGTGTGATCGCTTCAATTTAATTTATTCGGAACTGTAATCCTTAAGTATTTAGCTGAATCTGGAGACTTTAGAATTGTGTGATTTATCTTGTAACCGAAATTTAGTGGGTGAATATTTAAGCACTCATGTAGCTGACTTCACACTTTCCATCGTTTAGAGTCAAGTGCCGCTTTTTGTACCATACAGGTATCTAGTGCAAACCATAATGCAGTTCGTTTTGATCAGCTAATGACTTCACAGGACGGTAAATGAGCAGCCGTCTTATGTTTGCAGATCATGCTGCCAAATTGCCTCCTGCAGATGGCCTACAACACTCCCTTGGGGAACGCCAGATATTACATCTGTTTTACTCGATGACTTTCCGTCAATTATTACGAAATGTCACATTCCTGACAGGAAATTACGAATCCAGTATGCAGCTGAGCCAATTAGGTTTACAATTTGATTAGAAGACGGTGCCAAAAGTCCTCTGGATGTCTAAAAATATGGAATCAATTTTACGTCCCCTGTCGATAGCACTCATTACTTCGTGAGAATTAGGAGCTAGTTGTGTTTCGCAAGATATATTTTCTGAATCCATGCTGGCTATCTATCAATAAATAGTTTTCTTCGAGGTAATTCATCATGTTCGAGCACATTGTGTGTTCCCAAATCCAGCTGCAAATCGACGTTAGTGAAATGTGTGTGTAATTCAGCGGATTACTATTTCCTTTATTCGGTATTGGTGTGGCTTGTGCAACTTTTGAGCCAAAGGGCACGGATCTTTCTACGAGCGAGCGGTTATTTGTGATTGGCAAGTCTGGAGCTACTGTATCAGCAACTTGGCTGGTATACGATCTGGACCAGAGACCTTGCCTTTTTTACGTGTTATAAGCTGTTTCACTACACCGATGATTACTAAGTTTCTCACGTTGGAAGGTATTCTTGATTCTAAATCTGGAATATTTACTGCGTCTTTCTTTTGTGAAGAAGTTTGGAAAACCGTGTTTAGTAACTGTTTTTCTGGCACTGTCATCAATGTCACCACAGTTGTTATCGTGCAATGAAGGCATTAATTGTGTCTTGCCGCTGGTGTGGTTTACATACGACCAGAATGTCAGAATGTGTCATATTTCGACGGAGTTTCGTTGTGGCAACTATTTAAAAGCACATCGCATTGAAGGTGGTGCTAAATTTCGAGCTTCTGTACAACTTCGCCAATCTCGGGATTTTCCTTTTTAAAAAAAAAAAAATTTGCGTACTTTTTTCTTTGCTTTTGCAACAGTGTTCAGCTCTATTTTGTGTTCCATACCACTATATGGCTGTCCAATTCTTCACGGCACCCCTGTCATGTATGACTCCTGTGACGTAAACTGGGCTGGAAGTTGGAAACAATGTGACATTCACTCCTGAAGTGTTCCTTCAGTGACGCTACACACACACACACACACACACACACACACACACACACACACACTTTCGCCAGTGTTGAGAGTTAGCGCATTATGTTCCGTCCCCTCTTCCTGAATGCGGTAGAACTCCTCGATGTGGTTCGTCTTTTAACACTTAACTAAAAGCTCAGCTGCTTGGTTTCGGGAGCAAGAGCACCAACGATTTGCCCACGTTCCAAGTCTGTCAGCTCCGACATAATCTACCCACAACTACTGACTGCGATTGACACTTCCAACGTGTTGAGGACAGTACAGGTTTCATTCGTGGTCTAATACAACAGTTCAACCGGCTGACTTGGTTATCATCTGCATTTACGTTCACGCACGCATTTCTCGCGGTGTTCCCAGATTTTCGTCTAATCCCTGTAGATTTCACTCGCTCCTGAACTTTTTCCCGAGGGTGATGGCCAGCATGTAGCTCCCACTGCTCTTAGTACACACTGTATTTTATGAGCACTCGCCGTACTCAAAGCCAATGTTTCAAGAACCCAAGTTGATACTAGAACGGCATAGGTATTGTATGTTTACCGGAAAATCTTTATTCGTCTCGATACACAATCTTTCGGATCGCTGTCCAAGTCATTTTTCACGGATTTTCTATCTTTTGGATGGTTTTCCCTAGCTGAATTTTATGGCAAGAACAGATATATTCGGAGAATATTTCAATTGGACGTTTAGTCACAGAAAGGGAGTTCTCACTGTGTTCTGTGTCTAGTGTACAAATCCACAAAAATCGAATACAAGAGGAATGATTAGCTGGCTACTTCATGCGAAGCAGCATCGCAGCGTATTCTATTTATGTAGTGTGAATCGGAGCTGTGAGGCATAAGCCCAGCGGTCCGCCGTCGAAACCACATCCTTGTGATGACTTTTGGAGGAAGGATTTCCCCCCCCCCCCTCTACACACACACACACACACACACACACACACACACACACACCCGCGCGCAGAAGACCATGCCTAAAAGCGGGACCTCAACTGACGTAGGAAGAGAGCCAACCGTTCCTACTATTTAATTTTTTAAATTCATTTTCTGCTAGAAATTTCACAGAGAAGACAGTACCCGTAACGTATATCTGACGTACAACGTATTTCGAAAACATTCCAGTGTAAAGTACTTTTCTCCGCACAGTGTTTCTATACATTTACTTCACGGCTGACTTATTTGTACGTGTGATCGGTGTATGAACGAGAGCGGCATAAATATTTATCGGGCTGTTTGGCACTGGTAAAGAAGAATTGTTCGTGCCCCCCACCTTTTTGGGTTCCGTGGGGTAACTCGAGCCAAGGTTATGGTCATGGAATGAGTCAGTACATAGTTCATGCAAATCTGGTTAGGTAATTTATAAATAAAGGAAACAATATAGCCAATAAAACACGAAAAATATTGTAGGTGTACATGAAAAAGTTACACATTGCAGAGAAAATATTCTGAACTACCCTACGGAACAGGGGTGTGCCACAAGGAGACCTTTCAGCGTGTACTCTAAGACGTGGATTTACCAATCAGTTTTTTGTTGTTTTTTTTTCAGTTCTCCAGGAATCATACTGAAAATGGAATCTGCTGAATACTGCTCACCTCCCTGCACTATGCTTAAGGAAACGTTAGCAAAGTGCAAATCGTTTTGTAGGTCTGGTGCTCATTGACAATTTTGCAATTCTTACTAATGAGTCAATATTCCCAACAACGAATCCTGTGACGGAATGTGTGTATCACGATGGCAAAGCTAGTTCGCGAACTTCGTATAGGCCGTTGTTCTGTGTCTCTCCCCTCCCCTCCCCCCCCCCCCCTCCCGCCAAATCAGCCCCTTTTTCTCTTTACTGTGTATATTATTGGTAAATGGACAGAGGTGGCACGACATATGATACCACAGAAGATAATACGATGAAAGTGACCAAAGTAAATTAGCCTTCGCGTTTCAGTGTGAGGCGATTCTTGCAGTACAAATGACAGTTCAGTTTTTGCACAAGACCTTTAACGTAGTACTTTATACAGGGTGTACATGAAGTCCGGGAATACTTTAATTATTGCACAAGAACTAAACACTGTGCAGATGTCATACTCATTGCATTTTGAAGAGAAACTCTGAAGGTTTGTTTTTTTTTTTTTTCCTTCAAACATTCGATATGCGAACCATGAGTGGCCCGGCAGACGTCAATACGGTAATCGAATTCTTGCCATACCCGTCCCAGCATGGCATCGTCGACAGTGGCAGTCGCTTCCCATATTCTCTCCCAGAGCTCTGCTACATCACGTGGTAGAGGCGGTACATACACCAGATCTTTAATGTGCCCCCACAGAGAAAGTCACACGGAGTAACATCTGTTGACCGGGGAGGCCATTCCATGAGACAGCTGTCCCCTTCTGTAGCACGGCCATGTTTGCGACTAGCGCTGACTATCGGCAAATTACCAAACTACGCTGTGGCGGTATATATGAAAAAAATTCAGAGTTTCTCTTAAAAATGACATTTGTATGATATCTGTACGTTTGGTTCTTGCGCAATTAATAACTGGAAGTGTTCCTAGACTTTATGTACACCCTGTACTTACGCCTGGCTCCCTCTAGGAACGTGGATGTCAGGTTACACCTCGGTATTCGACTCTCAGTCAGTCTTTTCATTATTCTCCAGTTATGACAGTTCTTTGCACGTATGAAAAATGACCAAATCCCACGGTCCGATTCTATATTACATTGAAGCCTCCTTATAATTTCATTAGGTAAGTTGACTCAGTTTCGAACAGATGAGGCGGCACACCACCTACAACACCGTGTCTATTAAAACACCAGCAGGTTTAAATAAATCTTCGGGCTGAAGGCTGCTTCATGCTATACTGGATGCTTTCAAGTCCCTAATAAAAAGCAGTACTTCTGTTCAATTGATTCGCTATGTCCTTGCGGGCCGCACGAAGTACGTGGTATTTGATTTACCGAAAGACTAGAAAAATGTCGTTCAAGTCGCCGACTACATAACTTTGTTATACAGAGTACATCGTAATTTTAAATCATTGGACTGACAGGGGAGGGTTGGTGGCGGTAAATGAAATAACGTTTAATGTTCCTGTCTGTAGCTGCTGCAAAAACGAATTATTTTGCAAAATAGTCTTTCTGCTGTTCTGAAGAGTGCCGAACGCTACTTGCAAGCTATTTGTACTCGCATTTACGTTGCTATTGCCGATGGCCGGTGTACGACGTCTGTATGCTCCTTCATTCATGAAGTGCCGAGAGTAAAAGATTACCCACAGCAACTACTAGTTCGTATTTTAACTTATTTGTGGAAGTAGTGGAGCACCGTAAATAACGATGTATAATTATTACACACGAATAATGACTAAGTCGTGCACTGATGGAATTTACCATACGGTTCAAAGATTTAACGATTTAATTACATGGTCTTATGCAACATTTCTGTTTTATGATAGATCCACAGCTCATGCCGGCTAAATGTACTTTAAAAATTGGAATTGATATAGTTTCATGAAATTAACGTTTGATTAATTTTAAAAATACGTCTATATAAATTGATAATGCTTTTTGTGCCGTTATGACAAAGATACGTTTACAACATTCAGGGGCCTGAACATGGTGAGCTGAAGGTGTCATCTCTTATCTCATCCGAAATCTTTTTAGTGTCTTCATGTATTAGAGATATTACGAGGTTTGTGAGAAAAGTGATGAGACATTTTCATCCACCTAAGTTTTTATGTTTTTCAAACAACAATATTGTAGTTCCCTTCGACAGCTATACACCGGCAGAGCCGTCGTTCCCAGACTTGGCAGCAGCGCTGAAGGGCTTCAAAGGGTAAGGCCTGTAACAAGTCGGTCACATTCACTTGAACGTTTCAGAGTGGAGTCCCAAAATTACGTCTTTAAGACATTTTTCAATTTCGGGAAGAGAAAAGAAGTCACACGGACTCGGATCGTGTGAATTGGAGGTCTGTGGAACAACAAGAAAGCCTTTGAGATAAAAACATCCCGTGATGGAAGTGGAGGGTTGTCATGATGCAGCATCCATTTGTCTGCAATGTCCGGTTTCCTCAGCCTTTCACGAATATCTTTGTAGCATACTTGGTTTACAGTTTGCCTGCAGGAAATGCACGACACACTTACGGAAAAAATTACTCATCAGTATTGTTTTACTTGCTCATTCGAGCTTTTTCGGTCAAGGAGACGTCTCATTGTTCCACTCCCCACTTCGCTGCTTTCTCTCAGGATCGCACTCAAGAATCCAGGATTCATCAGCTGTCGTCACATGACTGAACCATTCGTGGTCACTGGAAATCTTCCGAAGAACATTAACGCACGTGTTTCTTCGAGTGTCATCCTGATTGGCTGCGACGTTCTTAGACACGATTTTGGCGCAAATCTTTCGCCTGTGCAAATCTTCAGTCAAAATCTGATGTACGGTGAAAGTGTAAGTTTCACATGTCACTAATCATCCTTATTGTTAAACGTCGGTCTGATCTCAAGAGGACGCACAAGGCCGACGTCTTCGTTGATTTTTGAAGTTGAAGGTCTCCCTAAGAGAAAGTCATCTGCAACGTGTTTCCGGCCTTCTATAAATGATTTGCGTCAGCGAAACTCCTGTTCTCTTGAAAAGGAATGTTCCCCGTGGGACTGCTTTAACTTTTCGAAGGTCTCACTCGCAGATTCCTCAAGATTAACACAAAACAAGATGGCGTAACATTGTTCTAAATTCTGCTGTTCCATTTTCGTGAGACACGACGAAAACACAACTTCACTGAAACTGAGTATCTGGAAGGTATGATCACACCAGTCTACACAAGTAGAACACAGCCTTGCCAGATTGCTCGCAGTTTTTCGGTCTCATCACTTTTCTGACCCACTTCGTAAACAGGCGTGAACTGATGCACCTGTAGGGTGAGGGTGTTTTAGTGATTAAGAGATCTGGTACTCACCTCATCGGTAACCTGTCCAGCCTTGAGCTGGAGTTCCTGGAGTTCTGATTTTGGCCCATCTGGGACCGGGGCGGCGGCTGGAGCAGGCATCGTTCAGCGGGTCTGCAACACACAAGGGAGGGGAGCTAGTTGAAACACGGGAAACCTCCATCAAGTGTGTTAAGCGATGCCGCTGCCTGATGGCGCGCGCACACACACACACACACACACACACACACACACACACACACACACACACACACACACACACACAGAGATACAGACACACAAATTTGTTTACACTCAGTTTATAAGCGTACGCAGTGGTAGACAGTGCGCTGTGAGAGCGTCTTATTTTCTTTCACAAAGTTGTCACACGAGGCCATAAATACAGTGCCTTGTTTCTGAAACTACGTATTTCGTTACTTCTGAGTTCAGAACCGAGCGGCTTTACTCCGCTCTTACAGAGGACAACATTCTGAACATCACTCGGAAGACGGAATTTCTGTAAAGTGAATTTTTCTCATGGAAGCGCACAAGCACATACCCACAGCCACGAGAAGTTTTCCTATGAGCAAGATACCAATCCATCACTCTTAACTCTACATCCATATGACGCAGCACTTCATATTTCTAAGTAGAGTTGTAAAACAACCGTAGGTCATAAGTAAGCGTAGACTACTGTAATTTTTCTAGTAGCTTTACTCAATGTTGTACCCTTATTACATATACGTTGTGTGTTGCATACGTATTGGACGTTAACTCATAACGATCGCTTTCTTTATGTATGTATGTATGTATGTATGTATGTGATCAATATCTCACTAGATTCTCCTAAAAACCTGAAGTGGTGAAGCATCTAGGAACTGAGTGTAGATACGTAACGGTCCAAGTAACCTACGCCACATTTTTCTCCTATACAGTTCTCCTCCTGCCTGTTTTTCAAAAGTAAACAGTATTTATGGCAAAACTGAAATTTTCAATGCTTAATTCAGGTTTCATTCGAAAATAGTTGATTTGTAACGTGAAATAAGAAGGATGTTATTGTAAATATAAAGAAAACAATACAGATCTATCATATAGTTCCAGGAATCGCAATTTCCTCAAAAATAAAGAGATAAGATACAAAACTCGGAAAGCAAAAGTATCAAACATCGCTATAATACTTCGACAAAGTTTTAACAAGTTTCTGCTATTCATGAACAACTTTCACATTCATCAGTAATGACAGGACACTCTTGCCTTTGACCCCAATGAAAAATTTCTACTGAGTACGAAATAATAATAATAATTATATAAATGTTTGTGCATGTAAGCTGTTGAGGGTTGATTTTGGGGAGACCAAACCGGGAGGTCATCGGTCTCATCGGATTAGGGAAGGAAGTCGGCCGTGCCCTTTGAAAGGAACCATCCCGGCATTTGCCTCAAGCAATTTAGGAAAATCACGGAAAAACTAAATCAGGATGGCCGGACGCGGGATTGAACCGTCGTCCTGCCGAATGTGAGTCCAGTGTGCTCACCACTGCGCCACTTCGCTCGGCGCACGTAAACTGCGCCAGCGGCCTTGCTGCAATGGTAACACCCGTTCCCGTCAGATCACAGAAAATGCATGGTCGAGTTTGGCTAGCATTCTGACGAATGATCGTTCGGGCCTGCCACGAGCTGTTGGCAGGCGAGGTGCCCTCAGCTCTTGTGAGACCAACTGAAGGGCTACTTGATTGATAAGTAGCGGATCCGGTCACGGAAACTGACAACGGCCTGGACAGCGATGTGCTGACCACATCCCCCTTCCATATCCGCATCCAGTGACGGCTATCGGCTGAGCATAACTCTGCGATCGGTTGGTACAGTTGGGCCTTCAGAGAGCTGTTCAGACGGACACTTAAAACTGTTCTTTCATCAAAAGTAATTGCTTTGCTTACATAAAAGCGCCAATACAATTTATATTCTGTGAGGATATAAAATACACAGTGGACTAACGCTGAATGAAAACAAATAACCGAACAAGGAGATAAAGGGAAGTCGTCGGTTCCCTGTCTCTACTACACCTTCATTTATTTTTCTTTCGCTACCAATGCTAACGGTAATCCTACCACCTATTACGTCATTCATGCAGTATACCAAACATGCCAAACTGTATTTTTGGTAGAGCGCAACTGTAGTTTTGAGTAATAACATTTAGTGAGCGTGTGCAGACTCAAGTATCAGAATCATACTGACAATAACGTATTTAGACATCTGAACTTCTACAACTACTGTTATCTGTGTTTGATATTTCAATATTTTCTACACTATGTTGGCATGAGCCCCGAAAAAAAAATCAATTTTAATAACTGTATACCATAGGAAAGTAACATTCATGAAATAACTGTGCCTACGACTCAGTAAAGTTTCCGCCAAATTATACTACTTATTACGTAAATTGGATCCTACAGAGTAATATACCTAACAGAAGAAGCGATCAGATGTAACTAACGAAGTAAGGAGCCAAAAGCTCATGACAACTGACCGCCCCCATACTGAACGCGGTAAGATAAGTGGATCAAACGGCAGCGCATTGGCGGAGCTGTCATTTGTTCTCAGGTGGTTCATGTGAAACGCTGTGCGATGTGATTACGCCCGAATGACGGCTATGACTTAGAACACGGAATGGTTTCTGAAATAGAGAATTCAATATTCCGAAATCTGCAGTGTCAAGAATGTGCCGAGAATACCAAATTCCAGGCACAGACCTCTCACCACGGATAACGTAGTGGACGACCGAGGGCAGCGGTGTTTGGGTAGAATTGTCAGTGCCAACAGATAAGCAATACTGCGTGAAATAACAGCAGAAATCAATGTGGAACGTACGACGAACGTATCCGTTAAGGCAATGCGGCTAAATCTGATGTTAATGGACTACGGCAGCAGACGACCGAAGTCAGTGCAACACTATGAATCGCCTGCTGCGTCTCTACTGGGTTAGTCACCGTATCGGTTGGAGTGCGGGGCAGACCCCATGAAGCCATGGACCTAAGTTGCCAACAGAGCGCTGTGCAAGCTGGTGATGGATCCATAATGATGTGAGCTGTGTTTACACGGAATGGACTGGGTCCTCCGATCCAAGTGAACCGATCACTGACTGGAAATGTTTATGTTCGGCTACTTTAAGCTCATGAAGAGCTGCAAATGGTCTCCATGTTCCCAAACAACGATGTGCCATGTCACCGGGCCATAATTGTTCGTGATCGCTTTGAAGAAATCCTGGACAATTCAAGCGAATGGTTTGGCCACTCAGATCGCCCGACATCAATCCTATTGAATAATCGAGGAGTCAGTTCGTGCACAAAATCGTCCATCGGCAACACTTTCGCAGTTATGTACGGTTATAGAGGCAGCATGGCTCAATACTTCTGCAGTTGACTTCCAACGATTTGTTAACTCCATGCCACGTCGAGTTACATCACTGCGCTGGGCAAAAGGAGGTCTGACACGATGTCAATAGGTTCCCACGCCTTTTGTCACTTCAGTGTATAGGCGAATTAGAAATGAATAGGGAGCGGTTCTAGCCACGATACAGGCCGCAAATGGAGAAATACACTGCCATAAGCGACACTGACACAGGCCAGATTGTTATGGCCCTGCTCCTGGGAAGGAACATCTCGTAAACGGCAGATCTTACTGGCTGTTCATGTGCTAAAGTCTCGAGTATCTACGGGAAGTGGCTGAAGGACGGTAAAACCATAAGTAAGCGTCCAGGTGTTTGAAGATTACGTCTCGTGACTGACCGTTGATGTCGGTGAGTACCCCGTTCCGTAAAGCAGGATAGACGGCGATCTGCGGCAGATCTCACGGCGGAGTACAATATTGGTGAAGGCTAGGATTGAGATATCTAGCTGCGACCTCGGCGGGACACTGAGAAAGGGATGTAGAAATGAAGTAAATAAATGTAATATTACTTCTTACTTAGAACACAATTACATGGAACTGTTTGCGACAGAAGTAGTTGATATATTTTTGGGAAAGTGTCACCTTTTTGAGAAAGTCTTTTTCCCCTTTTACGTATTTATAGAACTCCATTCAAGTCAGCTTGTAGTTACATTGCCAGTTTAAGTGTGATTCCACAGCCCTGACAACAGTCCATTTCTTTCATCGGTCCACTGAGCCGGCATCAGCGAAAACACACTTTCCACAGTGGCGTTGTGCGCGGGAATAGGAAACAAATATTCGCATAATTGTAGCAGTTGATATTTGGGTTCAGCATATTCGGTTTCCTCAAGAAAGTAAATCCACCTTCCTTTCACCGATCGTTTAGACTTCCATTTTTCCGAATCAAACTTAGTTTCTAAAAAAGCTCATATATATATATATATATCCCTGAAAAAATCGGAGCAAAATTAGTTTATCGAGACAAGAACGTCGATAACGAGGACGGTCCCTACATATCGGGACGGATGGCGACTCCAGTGAAGGCCCCAGTGTTTCGGAGCACACCGTTATGCGCACATTGTTGACGATAGTACTGAACAGTGTTCTACAGCTACGTGTTTCTGCGTTCACAGATACGTCTATTATAATTGCAGCGGACATGGGACCATCTAGATTAGACATCTGGTAGGATGAGACCAGTTTCTTGTTAAACATGCTAATGGTCGATTCCGGCTACTCCATCATCTGGCTCGAAACATGTACCACGCTAGGGATGTAGGCTGGTATGGGCAATAATATGCTATGAGGGACATTCACATGTGCTACCGTGGTTCCTATGGCAGTAATCTAAAGGAACTTGGCAGCTGTAGACTACGTGGGCATTACTGCTGACCACCTACATCCCTTCATCCTTTACGTCTTCCAAAACAGTGGTGACATTTTCCAGCACGGTAACTGTCGGAGTGTCAGAATCGTGTTACTGTGGTTTGAGGACCTTGATAGTGAACTCACGCTGATGTCTTGGCTACCAAATTCGCCTGATCGGAAACCAATGGAACACATCTGGGACAGTACTAGGCGCCATCTCCATCCCCACAGAACTACCGACGTGACCTATGCGTCAACATCTGTGCCACATACCTCCGAAAATGTGGAAAGGCCTTGTCAGATACACGCCTTTCAGAATCCCTGCTGAACTGCATTCCAAATATGAACCAACACGCTATTAAACAGGTGATCATAACGTTTTCGCGTACAAGTGTAGATCGCATAAAGGATAAAAATTCAATGACAATCGTACCGTTTACAGCAACAAAGTACATTGTTGACTGCAGTGGGCACTGGAGCACTGAGAACAATATGTATCCCACTGTTTCTAAGCAACAAATAATTGAAGGCTTTTATACTTTGCCATTTCTACGTTACATCAGCTCATCTGGATATTTCATTCAATACGCAAAACAATTGCACATGTCGGCATGGGTGACTTAACATACTTTTTAACTAAAATTTTCGGTACTATTTATTTACACTTCCTGTACTCTAGGATTCATACTCAGGATGGCGAATTGTGTGTTAATCCAGTTATACGCTACCCTTATTACTTGATGATAGCAAAATACATCTTCTCAACACTGTAGTCCAAATACTGTGCTGTGCATCGACAAGAATGACTACTGTTTGAGAGGTGATATCCCACAATTCAGATGGAGTGATTCAGGAAACGTAAATAGAAAACTTGAAATATTTAGTTCCCAACGACAGTTCATACCACCAACGAGTAACTTTGCCGCTACGGAAGGCAAGACAAGGCAGCGCCATACCACCACTTACAGCCACGACCATGGCTTGTAGTTGCCGATCAACCCAATCTTCCACTTGAAGACGGCCTTTTCATTTAGAATTCCGTACGTAGTTCACAAAATAGTAGTTCACAAAATATATTATATTACAGACGATATATTTAAGGAATCACTTAAGAGCGATTTCTGGTACAGTTTCACTGCACATTTACAGATGAACGTTCTTATAACGACGTCGGTTCCAACGACAACTCTGCTATGAAGTCGTGGTTTCTGTGATACGGCCATATTCCTCGTAAATAACATACTTACTTAATACTTATATATATATACACGTGTACCCCGTAGGTAACGTCATTTTCAGCCTCCGTTAGCAACAAGACTTTTCACAAATCAGTGTACTGTAGAAAGAAATCTTCTGTTGTCGCCAGATGGCAACCTTGCATATTATTCTCTCTGCCTTTCCGTCAACAATAGGTGTAGTGTGGACTCCTTACCTAATTGTTACCCTAGCGCTCTCATACTAAAGTAATGGTGACAATTTGTTACGAAGTGTACGCATTTTAGAACAGCATGGCCAGTAATACAAAAGTTTTAACAGTGGAGGAAACAGTGAAAGTGATTCAAGAAATCGAGGATGGCGCTGAAAAGGTTGACATGTGTGGTCAATTTGGCCTTGTAAATTCCACTGTCCAAACGATTTGGAAGAACAACGATGAAAATTAACAAAAATGAACAAAATGGATCAAACATTAAGTGGTTACGAAAAGGTGAACGGAGCGACGTGGATGATGAGATGCTTACGTGGTTTAAGCAACAGAGGAGTATCAATTTACCCTTTAGTGAAAGAGAGAGAATTTGCCAAGAAATTAAAAGATGAGGAATTTATGTGCAGCAATGGCTGTCTTTACAGATTCGAGCAACATCACGGCATTACTTTTGGCAAAGTGAGCGGTGAAGCCACCAGTGTGAATACCGGAACAATCAACTATGGCTCAGGAATGCGGACTGTGATATCTCTAACCTTCCTTTGTTACATAAGTCGTTACGTGGGGTCCAGTGGATCACCATGATGTGTTAATGTTGCTGTAAACGTGTTATGTTAATAACGAGGCCACTTAATACAAAATAATGTGAAGGCAACCATTTAAATTTTGACATTGAATCAATAGTTATTTGAAGAAATAATACATTTTATTATGTTACAAAACCGGTAGTACCTACAGTTACTGTGGTCTGATATATTTATAAAAAATATATATATTTATAAAAAATATATATAAAATGAACATTCGATGGTTTAACAGTCTTCTTCTGATGGCTCTTAGCATTTACCTTTCATACACCGATGACAGACAGTAAGCAAATTGATTTATTACATCTTTATTTCTAGGGCAGATGATGCACCTCTTTTCGCAGTTGGCGCTTCTTGTGCTGTTTTGTCACTGACACCAGGTGTTGATCTACTCATTTTTGCTGTTCTTTGGCGAATTTCTCTGGGTAAGCGATCCAATATTACCCTCTTCTTTAGCTGCTCTTGCACCAAGCCGAATCCGGTTTCCCAAAGAAATCCCCTCCTTGTCTTTTCTTTTCAGGATTATTACTTCTGAAAATTGTAACACTATTGAATCCAGCTAGATCAGCTATGCGAAAAAATATCGTCGGCGGCTATCTATTGCACCTCCTTGAAGTTGATTATGTGGCATACAACTTGTCCATCGTATCACCCTCCGCCCTCCCCCTTTTCGGTCGTTGCAGAAAGTGATTATGTTTGGTTTCTCGTTTACAGCGGAGGCAGCGTCTA
Organism: Schistocerca piceifrons; assembly: GCF_021461385.2. Classification (NCBI taxonomy): domain Eukaryota; kingdom Metazoa; phylum Arthropoda; class Insecta; order Orthoptera; family Acrididae; genus Schistocerca; species Schistocerca piceifrons. Next base: position 186,833,975 of record NC_060138.1, read on the forward strand.
CTGACGTGTCTTCAAGGTGCGTACAAGAAATCAACAGTACATCTGTGTTCTTCGGGGCACTGGAGAGCAAAGTGAAGTCATTTTGAAAGCCAAATATTGTGAGTGACAGCGTACCGACAGATGTCACGTTTTTCTCCAACAATCTTAGGAGAAAAGGAATACTATAAAACCAGTTATGTTCCTACCTGTGCCACTCAGTGGTTCTATCAGTCTGATAACCACACAACTGCAGAGGTGGAAAACTTGTGTGGAACACTATGTTAATTTCCAACATAAATCTCAATGGAAACAGTGTACCAAGTTTTCGCTTCTATTAAAGAGAAGACTTTGAGGTCATACTTGGCCGGTTTACTCAGCAAATACTGTCGAAAAATTCAGCGATCTCAGAATGGAACAACCTGCTCATCTACTGTCAAATATTCAAAAGATATGTAATTGACTCTGCAGTTACGTATTAAATGTTCGAATATAGCCCGGACCGATACCAGTTTGTCTTGTTTATGCTGTGGTCGGTAGTTAGACATCTTACTACATATACCTGTGAAGAAACAGGT